>NC_056744.1:191823169-192123169 GCF_019279795.1 Protopterus annectens
ATTTGTTAAGTTAATAGCTTGGTTTAGTTGAAGGGTATTGATGGAAGGGTTATTCTTTCTCTAGTAGTCTGAAATAAGCAGGCATTTTTTGGAATTTAATGTCTTTAATTAGTTTGTATGTATTAGTGATATATTTTTTAGTTGAGAGGATGGTTTTCCATAGAGAGTTACAGGTTTTCATATTGTCACTGTTTATGTTGTGGTTTTGTACATAGCTGGTACATAATTCTTTGATTTGCCTTAAAATCACTGTATAGGAATTGGGGAGGTTCCAATAATTCCGTATTTCTTCTTAGAGTTGTTGATGTATGGGTATATATCTTGGATGGTTATATTAATTAATTTAGGGAATGGATTTAGGTTTAAAGACTGATTATTTATTTTAAGATTGGGATTTTTGTGTAGGGGTTGTAGCATCATCATAGCTTGAGTTAGATTTAGATATTTGAAGAGTTTTTGAGTTAGTAAGATACAGTGTTTCAATGGTTCTATTAATTTGCACGGTTTTATTAAACTAGTATTTAGAAATGGTAGGGCTTTGGGGTTGATATCTAAGCTTTTGATATGTTTTTGGTATATTGTTATCCACACTGGGGACCAATCTTTGTTCTTTGGGTTATATTCAGCTATTCACAGTACTCTATTAGCGTTTGTGATTAAGTAATATATCTCAAAATTGGGGAGATCTAGACCACCTTTATTTTTTGGGGTCGTAAGTTTGATATATGAAATTCTGTTTTTTTTTTTTTTTGGTTCCCATATGAATTTTGCAAGCAGGGTGTGAGTTTGTCTAAAAAATTTGTTGGATATGTTTAATTGAGTGGTCATAAATATATATAGTAATCTGGGTAATACATTCATTTTAACTATTGAGACTTTTGCCAGGAAAGGTAGTTTAAGGTTTTTCTATCTGTTAAGGTCTAAAATAGTATTTTGCCATTTTTGAGTTATATTATTTAGGTAAAAGTCTTTGTTGTTTGTTGAGAAAGTAATGCCTAAGTAGTTGATTATCTCTCTTGTTTTTATTTTCTCTATTAGGGGTAAGAGCGAAAATGGTTTGTGGGGTTTTAATGGGAATATGTTAGTTTTTTTAAGATTTAATTTATAGCTTGATATTTTTGAGAAGTGTTCTATGGTCGATAGCATTTTATTTACATCTGAGATTGGTGTGGTACAATAGATGTTCAAATCATCTGCAAATGCTGAGAGGAAGATTTTGGTGTTAAATATTATTGAGGGGGTTATAGTAAAGATTTTGTTTCATATTTAAGAAGATTGGTTCAATATATAAGTTAAACAGTATGGGGGATAGAGGACATCCTTGGCAGGTTCCATTTTTAATTAGAATTCTGTTAGGCCTGGTTTTGTTAATATATAAAGATGTATAAAGCTTGTTGTATATAATTTGTAAGATCTGGATAAATTTTTGAGGAATATTAAAATAGGGTAATGTTTGTAGTAAAAAAACAATATTTACTCTGTCAAAGGCATTATGAGCATCAGTAATTAGAGCATATATGTTCTGGTTATAATGATTAGCTTGTGATATTAGAGTATTAAGAGTTAATGTATTATCACTTGTTTGTCTGAGAGTTGTGAAACCAGATTGCTCGGGGGAGATAATTTTATCTAGTAGCTTTTTCAGTCTATTTGCAAGTATAGATGTTGAAAAACTAATGTGTTTTTTGAAAGAGGGAATTGTGGGATCAAGAGCATAGTATACTTAGCAGTATGTGCAAAATGTAACAATTTTTATGTGGGAAGAACTGAGAGGACATTGAGAAAGTGAATGTACAAGTATTTATACAGCACAAAAAAGAAAAACATGTAAACAATGCCCTATTCAAACACACCCTGCTCAATGTGTCCCACAATGTATTTAAATTTGCTATATTAGAGCAAGTAGGCCTTGACCTATGGGAGGGGATTGGGAGAGCCGGCTGGAGTGTAGAGAAGTCCTCTGGCAATTTTGACGTAACACTTTCAGCCCTCCAGGTTTGAATGATCATGTTACTATTAAACCTGCACTAAAATTGCACACAGCTAAGTTATAAAAGTGTACCATGGAATACTTAACTACTTTATCAATACTAATATATTTCAAATGGTAATATATTTTAAACATTGCTAAGGTTTTTTTTTTTTCAAGAAAAATGATTTATAGAATGTATTGGCCTATTTATTTATATATGGTGGCTTATTTATGAGCATTATTTAAATATGATTGTTTTAGAGATGTTGTAAAGTTTTTTTATTATAGTGTAATCAGGTTTATGCATATAAGAATGGCTCAGTTAATCGATTTAAACTTTCATTGATTAATTGATTTGTATAATACTATTTAAGGAATGGTTGAATTTGTATCAAATTTCATTGTGATGAAGTCCTAGATGCTACAGGACGAAAGGGCTTAATGACATTAAAATGATTGCTTACTTTCTTGAATTGGGTCTGTTCTTTTATACAGTTTATTCAGTGAATAGCTACACACAACGCAGTCACCTTTATTTTGGTAAAACATCTGAATGTGACTATTTTACCTGTACTTTAATGTAAAGTTATAAAATAACTAACCCTTAATAAACCTGAACATACAACTTCCAAAGCAATGACTGCATTAACATACAAAGCTATATTCACGGTCTGAGTGAAGCCTGTAGAGAGACACACTTGCACATTAAAAGAGTCAACAATATACAACTTTTAAGGGACTTGAACTAATAACCTTTATTACCTGCACTTTTCAAGGTATTGTATTTATCAATCCCTGCTCTCTAGCACTTAAAACAGTAACACTGAAGAGGTTATTTATTTATTTATTTATTTATGTGTTTATTTATTTGACATTTGTTAACCAGGTTAGTCCAACTGAGCCAAAGGCCTCATTTTCAGTGGAGACCTTATGAGAAAAGCTACAAAAAGTTCACAATCTAGTAAAATTTGTAAGCATAACAAAAACGAACAGCTATACATAAGACATAACCAGAGTATCTTTAGCAACAGTTAACATCATTACATATTGTAGATGAGATAAAAATAAAAGTAAAAATAAGATTAAATAATTGGTAACAAATATGTGGTACACAAAGTATTTGAACAGGTGCTGATACAAATTTTAAGTCCTAGACTATATTTGAATGTAAAATTGAGAAGAAAATGATATAGAATTACAAGACAGAGAGAAGAAGAGAATAAAAGATTAGACGAGTAAAAGAAGAGAAAATGATAAAGTTATCATGTGGGGGTTAGACATGGGCAGGACCAAGTCTTTAGCAGATAGTGTTTATGTTCATGTTTAAACAGGTATTTTTGGGAGATCTGTCTTATATTAAGGGGAAGTGTGTTCCAGGAATGGGCTACAGGTACTTATAGAGGGATTTTCCAATATTCTTGTTAGGTTTGTAGATATCAAGGAGGAGTTTGTTGGTAGTGCGAAGACGATGACAGGGATTATAATAAGATACGGGATTAGAGATGGAAGGGCAGGAAGAGGGGTCATTCAGGATGGAATGGGTAATGTAGAGTTTCTGAAGTAATGGTTAGAGAATTTGGGCCATTGAAGTGCTCTGAGGGCAAGACAGTGATGGGAATTATAAGGGAGGCTAGTAGCAAATCTGACAATTTTATTGTATGTTTGCTCAAGTTTGGAGAGTAGAGTAGTTTGAATATTTGTAAGACTAGGGGCTGCATACATAAGACAAGGTAATAGAAGAGACTGGGCTGTCAACCCACCCACCACTGCTCATGCACATAGTACCACTACTCACACACATAGTACAAATCCAACACAAATCAACATACATGGAGGTTCTTTCAAAAACTTACTGAAATACCAGAGACCTCCAAAACACAAGACTGCTACAACTAACAGTTCCTACAGCACCCATGACACAAAGTAACACCAGTGTCTCACCTACCAAGCCATAAAGCGTAACATTCAAAAAAACTAATTTTCTTGTCATTGGAGACTCCATAGTGAGACACATGAATGTCCCACTCACCAGGCTGGACAAGGAGAAAGTCATGGTCAGCTGCCTGTCTGATGCCATAATTTGTCAGATCATGCATGCACTCAAGTCTCTCAGCAACAAGTGCAATTATGACTCTGTCATAGTTCATGTTGGAATGAACGATATGAGATGTACCTCACTAGACTATGTGAACAAAGACGTGATTGAGCTCTCTGAGTATGTGCTCCAAACAGGTATGTCCCTAGCCTTGAGCAGCCTACTACCCTCACCTAGAATGATGCCACAGTATAAGCAAAAAAAATGATTGATTTCTGCTTAGTTTATGGTGTCATTCAAAGGGGATACAGTTTCTGTCAGCTTGGGAAGTCATAGTGGACAAAACTCATTGCTTTGTCAGAGATGGTTTGCACCTGGTACCACTAAGATCTTGGGTGCTGGCAAAGGCTCTTGCCTCCCCCATAGTGCCATGCCTTTTCTAGGCAAGGTCTTGAAAACAAACTTACTGACATGAAATTTGCCAATCAGAACAAAATAAGGGTCATGCTGCTAAATGCTAGGAGCTCAAACCAAAAACTGCACACCCTGGAAGCACTTCTATCACTGGAAGATGTCTGTGCTGTCTCAGAAACCTGGTTCAAGGCCTCAGGAGTACCACAGCCTTGTAAGACTACAATACCTTCCACACTTTCAGACCACAAAACGAACATGTGAAAACCAAAGGAGGCAGTGTTTCTATCTATATTAGAGATGAATTTGCCTCCCATCTAGTTTGACTGGACAACTCCATGGAGCTACTCCAAGTTCAGGTTACTGTAGGTAAGGCTCTCATTCAAGTCACAGCCAGTTATAGATCCCCCTCCATGGGTCATGACATGCATGAAGCCTACTTGACCAAATTGGAGTCAATCCAATTACTCCCGAACACACTGGTCATGTGGGATTTCAATTATCCCACCATCAACTAGGAAACCTACTCTAGCCCAAGCTCACTAGTGCAAAAGTACCTTGACTTTGTTAACTCACATGCCCTGGAACAAATTGCTCATACTTTTACAAGAGATACAAACATACTAGATATTGTCCTCACTAATATGACAAACAGTTGCACTGCCACAATTGTCGGACCCTGAATTAGTTAAATCTGACTACAAATCAGTCACCTTCGAGCTAGTACTAACACCAGAACTCACAAAGGGTGAAGTCAGACTAATGAATTTCACCAAGGAAAACTATATCTTCCTAGGGGAAGGTATAAATGCATTCCAAGCTCAATCCCCGATTGGAAGCGATAACTACACCAAAGGTTACACTAATGCCCTGTACGATCACTTGCATAAGTGTATAGACTCAGCTGTACCAGAAAAGGTCAAATCTAGAGCACTAAGTAAAAAGAAGCTGCCATGGTTGATATCCAGCATTGACAAACTTTACAAAAATGCAAAAAGTTGCTGTCCAAGAAAAGAAAGGCGAGATCCCAACTATGGAAAAATACCCTCCTCTACTTCAACCGGCAAATAAAACACATGTTAAATCCTGTAAGGGCATTTCTGATAAAACCTTAGCAAGCACAGTCAAGGATAGCCACAAGGCCTTTTACAGCTATGTATGTAGCCAAAAATGTAGGGCCCATGCATGTGCTAAACCAGTGATTAACAGTATCACACACATTGACCCCACAGAGGTAGCAAACCTGCAAGTGGTTAAGTTTGGTGAAAATTTCAATCCCTTATCCCCTCCAAACGTATCATAAACCTTGCCCCAAACATCTCTCCCACCCCACATATCTGAAGAGCAGGTCATTAGCCATTAAAGCCTTGTCCAAGGCAAAAAATGCAGCCTCTGTGGGTCCAGATAGCATCCCAGGCTGTCTTCTAAACAGGCTAAAACATGAACTAGCATCACCATTAAGTATCCTTTTCATTCACACACCCTAACCACAGGCTTTGCTCCAGTGACCTTAACGTCATTACCACAATCAACAGAACATGCTGGAGGGACAGGTTCATAACCCAGAGACTGCCCATGCTATGGAAAAGACTTCCCATACATGTCAGGTAGAGCACCTCACTGGTCCTCTTCAGGAGAAATCTTGATGAGTGGATGGGAAATAGAAAATTCACCCCAGGGATCACTCCATTGGCTTTACTTGACAGAGGCACTGGGAACTAAGGTCAGGTAGCACAATGAGAGGGTAATCCTATGGGCTAGGCTTGTAAAGGCTCCAGGGCCATTAGCCTAGTACACACCTATGAACCTATGAACCTATGAACCTATGAATAGAGAACAGCAATGGTTATTCCCCTCCACAAAGATGGCCTTGCAACAGACCCAGGTAATTATATTGGCTTCATCAAGGGCAGATCCTGCTTGTTAAATCTGGTGGATTTCTTCAAAAATGTGACCAGGGCCATTGATGAAGGCAAATCTGTGCATACAGCATACCTTGACTTGGCAAAGGCTTTTGACACAATCCCTCACTCAGGCATTAATGATAAACTTAGCAAATTAAATGTAAACCCCTTTGTTGTAAGATGGGTTGCCAACTAGCTCACAAACCGGACACACACTATCAAAGTTGCTCACTCCACATCAACTAGCAGACCTTTCACCAGCAGGGTGCCACAAGGGTCAGTGCTGGCCCCCTTATTGTTTGGTAAATATTTCTCAGAAGTTCAGGCCAAAACTAAGGGGTTTTGGCTGACCAGGTTTGTGGATGACTGCAAACTAGTTACAATTATTGAATCCCCAGATGATGTCAGTATACTCCAGGAAGGTCTTACACAGACAAACGACTTGTGTCTTAGTCACGGTCTCAAACTGAATGTAAAGAAATGCATCATCATTCCTTTCAGCAAAAACAATCTCCCTTCACACTATCAAGTCAACAACAATACCCTAAGTACCTACGAAGTGGTAAGGGATCCAGGATCACAAGTTGACTGCAACCTTAACTTTGACCACCATGTGTCTACTGTAGTAAGGAAGGCTTTCTACATAAAAGTACAAAGCACCAATAAACCAGGAAAACAGAACTGCAAGGAGACAAGCTGACCAACCACTGAACCTCTTTATTATTTAGCAATTTCATTTGGCATTCGCCTCAAGACTTCATCAGAATGAATTAAAAACATTAAAGACTTGATTATATACAGAACTGATATATCACATGTTTCAATTTTAAAAAATAATAGGCTGAAAGCCCAATCAATCAACCCTAAATACAATACAATTTAGTATCCCGCAACAGGCAGATAAAAAGCACTTGCAATGTACAATTGATTAGTAAAGGCATCATCTTGAGAGCAAAGGAGGCTACAACCCCTCTATACTTGGCACTAATCAGACCCATAATTGAGTATAACACCCTGTTCGGCATGTACCGCACAACACACCTGCAACAATTGGAGAGACCTCAGAGGTTTCTAACAAAAAAGATCAGGGGACTCCAGCATACACCTTACACAGACCAACTAATGTCCCTGTCACTATACTCAGTATTGTACAGACTTCTTAAGGGAGACTTATGCCTGGCTTACAGAGCAATCTCAGACCTAAACCTGATGAACTTGCTGCATGTCCATAAATCAAACGGGACTAGAGTTGCCCATTCCAGGGACATAAATATGACCTGTGACTTAAATAGGACATAAGGGAGGTACAGATTTGTCTCCCAGTAGCTGCCATGTCTTTGAAATAGGCTACCAATTAATGTGAAACAGAGCACCTCCATGACACTGTTCAAAAGGAACCTGGATGTGTTGATGGGGCACCATAAATTCTTACTGGGCATAGCACCCATAACCCTCCTGGATATGGGCAGTCATTACTAAATGTAATCCTGGGTATTAACTAGCATATCTATGGTATTACATTTGGATGAATTGGCTAAGCTTGAAATGATATCCAGGTTGATAGCCTAATAAACTCCCATGATCCTATGATTCTATGAGCTAAAACAGCATTATGGGAGTAGCTGGTAAAGAAATACACATGATGCATAACATACAGTGGCAGAATGAAAGAATTAGCAATATACAACAACTCCTAGATGACTTGACCCCGCAACCTTTATCATCTGTCATCCCCAAGGCCTACATTTAGATAGTGATCTACATCAAGAGTCTGCAAAAAGCTTCTAGAGAAACACACACATTAATGGTGTGTGTCATACACTTGAAGAATGAAATAGACAACAATGTATACTTCTAAGAGACTTTAAACCCTTTATTAAATGTTACCTAAAAGGCAGTTCCTTCACATGTTGAGCTAACTCACCAGTCAAAGAAAAGCCAGCTCTGAAAAGTACACTAATGCTTTGTACCAATCACTTGCAAAAAGAAAGCTGTACTAATAGGAGAGGCTAAACCTATTGACAACATTATAGCAAAACAGTAATGCCTCAACATATTGAGTTACATGTGTTGGTGCATAAGAGCCTGCAACCACTGGTGTATATGTACACAACCCTATACAACTCTCATTCAATATTGTCTGTGCCACCTAGATGCCAGTACTGCATTCTGCAAGGTGTAGCACCTATCTCCCTTTATGCTAAACACTCCTTATATGGGCAGTTGCATTTCCTGACATACCTGTTCCACTTACAGAAATCTATTAGCATAGCATTTTTACCAACAAAGTGCTAGATGGCAGATCCTAAACAACTTACCAGTGGACAAAGTAATTTAAATGTATCATTACAATGCATCTAGAGTGTATGACACAGCTGGCAACTCATACATATCTAACAATTAAATATTACTTGGTACATTTAATACTATGGCAACCCGGAGGGAAACACAATACTGACTCATATGCTAGCATGTGAAGTTACACTACTGCTAAAAGGTAAACTCCTCTTGTGCTCCATGAAACACTCAGACCTTCTCCTGTGCAGCTGTGCATTTTTTTCAATCTGCTCAGGGGTCATGGAAAAAGAAAGAAAAGAAAGAAAGAAAGAAAGAAAGAAAGAAAGAAAGAAAGAAAGAAGAAGAAAGCAATGGCACCCCGTTATGCATTACATGGCCAGCAACTGAAATTTGCATGCAAACGTTTAAGCCATGGCCTCATTATAGTACATAGATGATGGCTGCTCCCTCTCCTTAGTCTTCTATCTACCCAAGAGCTCAGGACTTACATGTTTTAGATCACTATAATGGTGGTTACTTTACTCACCCAAGAGCTCATCACTTTTATGTTTTAGATCACTGTAATGGTGGCAGCATTGCTCACCATTACGAGGTATGCATGTAGCACATGTAACGTCCTGTGCCAGACTGCACCAGACCTTTGCCTTATATGGTGAACCTTGATACCGCTCATCAAGTAGCCATGGTCTGTAATGATGGTAGAGAAAGATTCCAAAGAGGAGGGATATTTTGGATTCCTCTGGACACCATCTTTGGGATATAAACTCCTTCTTTGAAGCCATAGTTGGCATTGTCATAGCTAGCAAAGAAAAATTCTTTGGAACTAACTACTACACCTGTTTTTGCATGACCAACTGCCACGCAATGATGTGCTCAGCTTATTTGCATTACTGTTTTTGGAAAAGACAAATATAAGTAGTGTGTAATAGTGCTTGTACACAATAACTGGAGGTGTTAAATACGGCAATGTAACATTTTGCTATATGACAAACAATAGCAGTGTCCATAAGTTGTCCCTGAGCATCAGTAAAGCTCTGCACAATACCCTGGGCACAGTACCAGTGAGAAGGAGAAGGATTTGGAATGCTTAAATGATCAAGAGTGGCACTTGTTTACTTGTTGACCAGATTAAAGGGTGCAAATGGGAGAGTATGGGAAAGACAGGTAAAGGTGAGGAAAATAAAGGGTGAAAAGCTAAGTAATGAGTGGGATGGAGATGGGGAAGGTAGGGTAAAGCTTTTTGAGAGGCACAAATGTCCATTCTTCGTGTATGAAAACAAGATAAGTTAATGAAGGAAGGAAGGAAGGGAAGTAAGAGAAAGGTAAGTAGGATCTGGTAGGTAGCAGGGGAAGCCAGATGAGGCTGACAGGGGGTGCGGTAAAAAAGTAAGGGAGTGGGAACACAATGGTGAAGGAGACATCAGACAGAGGCAAGACAATGCTGACAGGAGGATTTACAACAAAAAGTGATGGGTATAGACACGAAAAGGAGGGCAAACCAGATGGAAGACAGGATGTGGTTCATTGGCTGCTTTCCCTCCATTGGGATCTTGCTTGCTGCCCTAGGTACGATCACCACTGGGCTCTATCTCAGATAGTCAAGACAAAGCTGGACATAGACATCACTCAATGAGTCACAGGGGGAGGTTCTTTATGTGGACGATTTGGGTATCTAACCTCCTGTTGATTATTCCCACCATATTGTCTGCCAGCTGCCATTGGCTTACACAGGTGTCACTTCCACTGGCAATGCTATCAGTGGGTATGACTGTGTCAGCACCTGGTGCAGGGATACTTGAAATGGTTAGTAGAGGTAGGACAGGAGGTGTGGAAGTGACAATGGCAGGCTAGGACACAGATTTTGGAGATGCTTCTGGTAGAGTTGGTGTGCTGCTACTGGCATCTGTGGGGTTCTGACAGGCATTGCTGGGGTGTGGGGTGGCTGCAGGTAATATGCTGTTGCATAAAGTAGTAAAATAGAAGGAAACAAAATAATACAAATACAATGAAAAAATTAAGCGGATATATATTTTTATGATGATAAAGTTAAACAAAAAATCGCTTTACAATTTTCCATGGCTATTAGCATACACAGTTGAAAGGGAGGCTTGAACCCACAGCTGTCATTACCTGCATTCTAAAAGGAAAAGCATTAGCATATTGCCCTACTTGAGTAATCCAACATTGGCCTATAGTCCAATATGCAGTAACAGGATGTCTGAGATAAATGAACATATACAAAGAAAACTGCCGCTTGCAAATACATTCCCATTACAGGAACAATAATCCAAGGAAACATGTATATTTACAAAGAGTGACTGGAACACAAATGTCCAGCAAAAAAACAAAAAAAAAAAGTAGGTCATACCTATTTTCCACTTTTAATCTTGTAGATACTATAATGAAATTGATACCTCAAATTAAATAAATTATATCAGAAAGTCTCATGGAGGGCTTGAAATTTCAGGCCTTTTCACAATATGGCAGCACAACCTTAACATCTTCAGTAACTTCTCCAACTGTATGGGACAATGCATATACACACACACACACACACACACACACACACACACACACACACACACACACACACACACACACACATACACACGCGCGCATGCACAAACATATACACACATGTGTGTAAACAAAGATTAATAACATCCAACAGTTATACTGCTACCTTTGAACTATGGAATTCAGCACTGAAGTGGTAGTGATGTATAAAAGCTACACTATATCATAGGATCATAGGAGGTTACTAGGCTAATGGCCATAGGGCCCTTACAAGCCTAGACAAGTTCAACCCGTTCCCAAGAATATCAAGGTATTAAGTGGGACTAAGTCAGCAACTACTGCCACTGTCCAGGAGGAGCACAGGTGAAACTCCCAGGGTGAATTTACAATTTCACATTCAATCATCCAAATTTTGCACTTAAAATAGACTTAGCAAGGGCCTCTGCATCACCTGAATTGTAAGTTTGTTCCAGAGGAGAGGTAACATCTTTGAGGCATATCTTTCTCTCCATCAAGTCCTGTCGATATCACATACTAGGCTGAGTTCCAGAGGTCGAGTGCATCTTATACCATTTGATTTACGAATGTGCAGCATTTCCATTAGAACAGGATCTGAGATTACTTTATATGCAAGGCAGATGTCACATCTGAGTAGTCTGTAAGACACAGAGTATAGTGATGGCAATTTTAGTCTGTTAACAACATATGCTGAAGACCCCAAATTTTCTTTGTAAGAAACCTTTGAGGTCTTTTAGTTGCTGCAGGTGCCTGGCAAGGTACATACCAAAGGTAGCATTGTACTCTGTTATTGGCCTAATGAATAAGGAGTACAGGGGGGTTATAACCTCTTTTGTTCTGGATGCAATGCCCTTACCTATGAGGTGGATGACGTATAAATCCCTTCTTACCTCTGTGGAGACATGATGATCAAAGAAAAGGTTGCTGTCAACCTGTGTGCCCAAATCTCTAACCACTGATTGTGTGCTAAGGGTGTTGTTATTAATGTGGTAATCTGCAGGGATATCATCCTTGCTGAAAGGGATGATAATGCATTTTTTTGCATTGAGTTTTGGCCCATGACTTTGGCACCAGTAATTTGTTTGTGTAAGTCCTTCTTGTAGGATGTTGACTTTGTTTGGGGACTCGATGACTGCACCCAGTTTGCAATCATCAGCAAACTTTGTCAGCCATAGGCCTTTTGTTTTAACCTGTGCATCCAAGAAGTACATTCCAAACAATAGGGGCCCCAGCACAGATCCCTGTGGAGCACAACTTGTTAGAGGTCTGCTGGTGGAGGCAGAGTCACCTAATTTGACTGTGTGCATTCTATTGGTGAGACAGTTTTCAAACCAACCTGACAATATATGGGTTGATCTCCAGCTGGGTCAGTTTATCAATGATGTTTGAGTGGGGAATAGTGTCAAAGGACTTGGCCAGACCTAGGTAAGCTGTATGTAAGGATTTGCCTTCACTCAGTGCTTTGGTGACTGTATCAAAGAAGTCCACCAAGTTCAAGAGGCAGGATCTCCCTTTAACAAAGCCAAACTGGGCTGGATTAAGCAGTTGGAGGTCTCTTATATCTTTGCTGATATGGTCCATGATTATTCTTTCGATACCCCTGCAGATTAGGCTGGTCAGTCTTGGGTCTATATTAGATAATCAAACTTTCAAAAGTTTGACTGTCATATGGTCGACACCATATGATTGAATTTTTGAAAGTTTGAATGTTTTAACGGAGATCTCCATACAGCATGGAATGAGAAGATTTCCCTTTTCTACACTGCGGTGCAATCTCAGAGTTGGTATATTGTAAGAGTGGGGGGTACTAGGGTGCTTGCCCCCTGCTTAAAATGTTCAGATAGGTTATTTGTGTAGTTTATTTTCTTTTATTAGATTTTCAAACTTTTAAATGTTCGATCATATGGTGTCAACCATATGACAGTCGAACTTTTGAAAGTTCGATTATCTAATATAGACCCATCAGGCTTATAGTTCTATAGTTCCCAGGTTCTGTGGAGGTGCCTCCTTTATATAATGGGATGATGGTTGCTGTTTTCAATTCAGCAGGTATACAACCAGTGCTTGGACTGCGGTTAAAAAGAGTACCCAGAGGTGCAGCTAGCTCCTGTTTTAAGCCATTTAAAATGCAGCCTGGAATATTATCAGGTCCCATAGTGACTGTGTTGTTAGCTTTGGAGAGAGCTTTTATGACCTGTTCCTTGGAGATACTAGATGAAGGGCAGATGGTAGGGATTCTTTGAGGGATATGTGGTAGAGACAAGGAAGGGAAGTTTTCAATGAACCTGTCAGCTAGCAGGTTGGCTATTTCTGCAGGTTCAGTATATGTGATGCCATTAGCAACCAGTTCTACGCAGATCTGTTTTTCTCATTAAGGTTTCTGACATAGCTAAATAAAGCCTTATGGTTTTCTTAGCAAAAGAGGCTAATTTGGATTTATAGTTAGGTTAGCTTTAAAATGCCTTATGAGGTGTCTTATTTGCTTGTTTAAGCTGAGGAGGGAAGGCTTCCAAGTCAGAGACTGTTCCTTCCTGTTCTTGGACAGAAATTTCTTTCTTTCACTGTATAACCTGTTAATGTTGGATGTCCACCAGACAGACTTACTCTTTCTTGAGGATCTTGTTTTGATCCTATCAGGTATGGCTGAGGCAATACTTTTGTACAGATGCTTATGCAAGGCATTGGTGTAAATCCCAGTATAGGTGTCCATGCCATCATTGAGGGCAGGGGCTATGAAGCTATTAATGCCATCACATATTAGGTTGTAATTGGCTTTGGAGAAGTTTTTTAGTTTAGTTGCTGCTAATGGGGGTTCAGATACTATTGTTACTACTAATGAGACTGATTTATGATCAGACCTCACTAGGGGGGGACGCAGACATGGGGTGGTGCAACAATCACCCATGTTAGTGAACACCAGATCCAGAAGGTTGAGTCCCTTGTGGGGGTGTCAGCCAACTGGTCCAGGGCATTGGAGTCGATGAAGTCCAAGAACCTTTGGACAAGTATGTTAGTATATGTATAATTTATCCAATCTATGAATGGGTAGGTAAGGTCACCTAAAACTAGGGTGTTTGATTGTATCTTGGGTGATTCCAATAGAATCCAAGTATGCAGTGTGGGCATCTTGGTTCATGGATGGGGTCCTATGACTGTACAGTACATTGGACCTGGATTAGTTCAAGAAAATCATTTTCTTTAACTAATCTAGAGGTGTATTTATCTTTGATGAATATTGATACTCCACCTCCTTTAGTTCTCGCACTTTCAGTTTGTGGCCCGAATGTGTGGAAGGCATTATATACCCTGTATGGCTGGGGTACTTTCCATTGCCTTAAACCAAGTCTCTGTGACTGCACAGATGTCAGCATCTTCTAATTTAAGGGCTGCTTCCACTGAGTGCAGTTTTAGGTTAAGACTACTAGCATTTAGCAGCATAACCTTGAGTTGCTTTTTGAAGATATTTTTACATTGGGAATTTTGTTTTACTGACATTGCCTAAAAAAGGCACTATGGGGGAGGCAAGACCCTTAGCCAGTAACCAAAATACTAAAGGTGACAGAGGAAGGCCATCTTTGGCAAAGCAGAGTGGTTTATCTACCATGCCATCCCATGCTGACAGGTAGTGGATCCCATTAGAATGACACCAGAAACTAAGCCAAATGTTCCAGTCAATATTTTTTATATTGTAGTATCATCTACAGTTATACTTTCTGAATAGATAACTAAATCTTGTACATTGTAAAGCAAGTATACTCTCTCCAGTGCTATTTTAGGTGCTATAATCTCCTCTTGTGCAGGTTGCATGTTTAGTTAAGGTAAGCTCGTCTGACAATGCATAGATGGTGCCAGTAGCATAGCTAGGCTGGGCTGAAAGGGGAAAATTGTTGGGGGGGAGTGCAATCAGCCAATCTGATCTCTAACACAATACCAGCTTTAAAAAGCTGGTATTGCATTTGTGGTCAAACGTGAGCACTGTAGCACTCTGTTAGTAGTCTAAATTGTAGCAACTGCATTTTACATTGTAGCAAACAGTTTGCTGTAGTTTAAAAGAGTTAAAATGCAAGCAGTGTATAAACTGTAGTAGCAAATGATATCCAATAGTTTATAAGAAGGATTTTTTTTTTCTTTTTTAAGTAAACATGAGAGTGGTATCACTACATGCAGACAGGGTATAAATTTCAGCAACTACTTGCTACAATACCCTGCATGCAAGGAGCACTTTAGCACTCAGGTTTTAGTTTAAAAAATATTTTTTTTGCACTTTTAAACTGTAGCAGAAACTGAAGCAAACTGTGTGCTACAATATAGCAAGCAGTTGCCACAGTTTAGACCTCACATGGATTGCTACAGTGCTCAGGTATGAATACAATAGAGGAGGGTTGGGCACAGGGCACAGAAATGAGACCTGTATGGCTGGGCAGGGAGAAGGGGGTGTTGTCCATCTGGTCTCCTGCCTAGAATGAACATACATTTTTTGTTCTTCTTAGTCTTGTTTTTGCTCTTCAATGGAAGAGATGAGAGGGTGTAGATCTGTAATAAACTGATCCCTACAATACAGTGATTGAAATAATACAGTCAAATGCCTTTTTTTTTGCTCTTCACTTGAAGAGCTGAGGGGATGGGACACTGCTTCATGCTACCAGACTTCTATGGTTCTGGATTGTGCCTGATGATTAACTTCATCCTCTCATCAGCATAGGAGTTCAGGATGTCATTGTCTCATGTCACTATAATGGTGATGGCAATGTTTCCCTGTATGCGGGATGCCACCTGCATGAGAAGCAACTTGGGCTAAAGTATTCCAGGCTTCAGTCTTATAGTGATGCTCTTCATAACCTTCCTACAGTAGCCTCTGGATATAATCCTTGTGGAGGAAGTGGGGAAAGTTTTTTATCCTCCCCACACATACACCACCTGTGTACTCTAAAAAGAGCACTACCCTCTCATTGTCTAACAATGATGTCTCACCCTGAAGAATCAAAGGGAAAAAAGCAGAAAATCTGTACCCAACATGGTTCTTACATGAACCATCTGCCAAGCAATGATGGGCATCAGTGGACAGCTTATTTGCGTGTCAGAGGGCAGGATAGTCTATCCTAACTCATTGTGGCACTTTGAGATGTGAAACATGGCAGTCCTCTATCCCTGGTTATGCTGTTAAGAATGGAGATGTTACAGCAACTTTATTTCTATAAAGTTGTGTCATTACAAATCTCACCATAGAAGCATGATATTGACTGTGCTTAAGGTGTGTGCATCACATTGAGTACAACTGAGCCCAGTTTAACAAGTATTCCTAACATGCAATTTGACTCCTAACTAGTATAATGATTGTATCCAGCCAGTTGAATTTGCATGATATAAACATGAGGGAAAGCAGAAAGAACAACTATGCTATGGAAGAAGTCATAGAGCAACAACTTGTGAACCAACTTAATCAGAGAGTAATTGTTAAGATAAATATCACTGCTTCTGCTTGTTATCATTAATATCAACATGCAGAAACATTGATGCACACTACATTGATGTCTGCAGATCAAACCCAACTGACTTTGACAATAAACAAACACTGAAAATTACACCAATCGAAAAGGGAAAGCCAGCTCTTTCCTTTTGCAACCGGTAAACTAAAAAACCCTAAAAGTACCTTCAGGCATGCTTTTTCTGAATAGTGACACTATTAGAGGAAAGATTTCTTCATAATGTAATGTATAGGGTTAGGATTAGAGGCAACAGCAAGGGTAAGGGTAAAATCAGTACAAATGAGTAAGGACAGACAGATTGATTCAGTCTCCCATTTCATGTCAAGAGCAAAAGTGGTCTCCATTAGTTCTCCTCTTTCTGGATTCTCTTGGCAGGAAACATATCCAAATTTTTTCAAATGTCTACCACCAGGTCTGTTCTTTTAAAGCACTTCACAGGGAACATCTGTTCAAGGCCCAAGATCCCTGTTCCAGAGAGGCCAAACTGACTAAACTGGTAAGGTTACAGCCCTCATTGGTTTATACCACTCTAGTCCATAAGTGTCGCCATTAACAAAATCTTCTAGGAATCAACACTGCCAGTTGTCTTAAACTAGCAGTCCCATTTACATTATGTTACTAACAAAATAGTTTTAGTAACAATGGTTACAGCACTAGTTCTGTTAACAACAGTACTATTCATATTATGTCATTTTTACATCACTTTGTAGAACCATACTGATAAGAACCACTGCACTGTGCTACAATATGCATAAGTATGTGTAAATTTATAGATATAATGAAGTTAATCAAAACTTCAGTACGTCAAATGATTGACAAAAGAAAATAAATAAACCCAACAACAGAGCTCAATGCATACTCTGAGATATATCCTCAGAGGATGCAAATAAAACACAGTTTTTATGTGGGGCACAAGCCCACCTTCACCCCCATGCCATGCTAAACAAATATACCAACACTGAAATTGTACAATACTGGGTAAAGGGCATATACCCCATCCCAGCTTTACAGTGATCTTGCATAAAAACTGTCTAACTCACCAGTCAACCAATGTCAGTGCAGCCATTAATATATATATATATATATATATATATATATATATATATATATATATGGGTCTACATATAGTTAACTTGCCATTTTGTCGACTTTCATATCATTGAGATGACAATGTCAAAAATTTAAAAACACGAACACCCAGAACATCATATTTTCTCTGTGGGTAAGTAACCACGTGGCCACCAATAAGTAGAATAGAAATATAACAAAATTAAACCAGCCAAAGTGGGGAGCTATATGTATATATATTTATATATGCACAGTAGATATAAAAAGTGTACACACCCCTGTTAAAATGCCAGGCTTTTGTGACATATATATATATATATATATATATATATATATATATATATATATATATATATATATATATATAAAAAAAGGAGACCACAATAAATTGTTTCAAAATATCTTCTACCTTTAATGTGACCTATAACCTGTACAATTCAATTGAAAAACAAACAAATTTGTAAGGGAGAAAAATATAAAAAATAAAAAACGTACAATAAGCTGGTTGCATATGTGTGCACACCCTTAAACTAATACTTTGTTGAAGCAACGTTTGATTTAATTACAGCATTCAGTCTTCTTGGGTGCACACCTGCCATCAGTTAAAGAGACTTTGATTAACCCCAAATAAAGTTCAGCTGTCCTAGTAGGATTTTCCTGACATTTATTTTTTATGTCACAAAAACCTGGCATTTTAACAGGGGTTATATCCACTGTATATATATTTGTGGGATTCCTACATCTGATCAAACACGCATTTAATCAAGTGCTGAATGTGTTTGCAAAGCTGGTTGAATGCACATGCTGTTGAGTGCTGGAGATGTCTAAATAAGTATGACTGCGATTGGATCTGTATGGATAAAGAAGTCTGGGTATGGGATGATAATGCTGAAACTTTTGGATACAAAAGATCAAACCAGTAAAAACATTTATTTTTGCAAGAACTAAAATTTAGCATCACAAAGGTACAATTTCTGATTTATATAATGCATCAGAATTTTATTTATTAGGAATAATGCTTACTATACAAAAGATAAACAGTGCATGATTAAATGGGTGTTTTATGTGTCATTTTGTGTTGTTTTGTAAAATGACAATGGTCAGCAACAATACATTTTCCTCTTATAAATTACACTTTCTGTTAGTGTTATCGTACATAAATAGGTATTATTATTAAAAATTCTAAGTCTATACCATATAATAACCTTATCTTTAGTAGAATGCTTTCAGAAGGAATGATTTTTATGCAACCTGAATGAATGTAAATATTTTCCTTATTTATAAATGCACATCTCTGAATACTTATGTGTAGAATTTTCTTTCTTTTTGAATGTTTAAATGGGTACAAATAATCATATATATAAAACAAGATATATATGCCTTTACTTGCATGCATACAGTTAGCTGACTGTTCTTTGTTGTTAGTGCTGTTTGCTTATGTAAAACGCCAGTGTGTATTCTCTGAGTGTGTGTGTGTGTGTGTGTGTGTGTGTGTGTGTGTGTGTGTGTGTGTGTGTGTGTGTGGGTGTGTGTGTGCATGAGTGCATGCCCGTGTGTGTACGTGTGTGTGTGTGCGTGTGTGAGTGGGCAGGATTCACGAAGCCTCTGTGTAAGAGTTACAAGGCTTACACGGAGGCTGCAGTTAAACGGTGTGACGTCAGCATGCCATGCATATTCATGAGGGTATGCTGACTCACACCCAAGGCTAACACGGTCCGTGTAAGACAGTAGGGGGCGTGTCCGTAGGGCGAGCCCTGCAAACGGACACTCCCCCAGAAGAGTAACAGTCCCGAAAGTAAACTCCCATGACAGAGTCCGTGTAAATGTCAATAAACACAACACAACACATGCACCCACAGACTATTAACATAAAATGTAAAAATGAACACGTTATATTTTTTTATAACTTTTAAAGATGTTTGCCCATGAGTGCGCTCGTTTGCGCGGGCGTGCCCATTGCTAAGCCACAGTTAGCAGTCAGTGGAAAAGCATATAAGATCTAAATATGCAAAGTAAGCCAAGAAGCAATAGCGTAGCGATAGAGACGTCGGCTGAAGAGGAGGCAGTCATGGTTCGAGCCCCCACAACATTAATTTTTATTCCTAGTGAAATAAGCACGAAACAATTCCTTGACATATATGTGCATGTATAAAATTATTTTTTATGTAAAATGTAATGAAATGGGCCGTGTATTATGAAGAAATGTGTGAAAAAAAAAAAACAAATGTCAGAAGTGCCCATAGCTAAGCTACACTCTAACAAGCTGAGTATATCTGCCTGTAGGTGAGCAGTGGTTTAACAGGTGTAAAATGAGTGCCTGTAGGTGAGCAGTGGTTTAACAGGTGTAAAAGGAGTGCCCGGGGTTGAGCAGAGTTCTAACACACTGAAACTGTGTGCCCGTAGCTGAGCTGAGTGTAATATGCATGCTGACAGCCAAACGACGCGTAAGCCAGCGTGACCCGCACCAACAAGCTAACCGACGGGCAACGTTGAGCAAGCTGTATCAAAACTGCCTTTACACAGACACACCTTCTAGCCTGTGTAGACAGTCATAAAATATAAAAAGCAATGGCCAGGCTCGAACTCAGGATAACATGCACCATAGTCAAAGTACTGAACCACTAAGCCATGACAGTTGCTCTTAGAAATGCAGTAATAGCATATATATAGGAATGAATGGAAAGAGAAGCATGACAAAGCAAGTTTTGTGAAGCTGATATATTTCCAAAATGGCCAATCACAGATAAGTGCGGGAAAAACGGCATATATAAGCCCCATAGGCGGGAATACACAGAATAACTGATTGTGGAACCGATTTGCAGTCAGGATGGCAGGTGTAGGAGAGGGTAGTTGCTTCCAAGCACAGAGGTGGGGCATTGAGGAGTCCAAACATATGGTTTGGCTCCTCGTCCATGATCATGAGGCCCAACTCATGCAGGGCCAGGTCCTGTGGGGAGCATACAAGGCTGAGGTGTGGGACCGGTTGGCACATGATCTCACCAGTGCCACAGGAATACCAAGGACTGGTGAACAGGTCCGTCACCACCATGCGGACCTGAAGCAACGGAAGCAGGACCAACTGAACTGTTGGATCCAGGAGGCCCAGCAAATGCCCAACGCCCCACTACTGAGTAAGTTACATGTAATTATTTATGTAGAAAGTTAACCTAGCTGATGTTATGGAGATGTGTATTCCAATATTACTTCATTTATAATGCAGCTGCAGGTGTCCGTTATGCAAATCGTTGAGCCTATGCTGATGGGCTTGTGCGATTGCGCCACCTGGCAGGTTAGTAATTCTCTCCCTGTAACTGTTAAAAAATATAAGTATGACAGCTTGCAAAAGAGTGCAGTGTAGTCACCTATTAATATAAAGTGCAAGTAAACAGTGTAAGAGAGATTCTGCTAGTACTGTGTGATTACATAAGTGTGATGCAGCCTGTAATCCAAAAATAAAAATGAAACAAGTCTGAAATAAAGATGTTCCACCTGTAATATAATAGTACATAACCTGCAGCAGGCTGAAAATTACAGCTACACAAGCTGAGTAAAACACATGTGTGAAATATATCCCTGTTTAAATTCTGAAACATGACACAAGTGAGACTGTTGGAAAGGATTGTTATAATCAAGTAATACATGTCAATAAAGCCTAGAATTAAGTACCATTATGAATTGTAAAATTAAAACAAGTGATAGTGAGAGAAAGAGGTATGAATCCACCAATAAAGTTGTAATAACTCCTGAATAAAGTATACTGCAGTCAGTACAGAATGAAATTAATGTGACAGGCACAACCAAACAGCGAAATGTGTGGAATAAAGTACTGAAGCTGGAATGTGTGTCCCAAAATCTGGATATGTTGCTCTCAGTTTGCAATATGCAGATAGTATGGTTGTATGAAATACCAAACATCCACAGTTGTCTAGAGCCATATAAAGCAAATGTAGCAGGATGCTGTAGCTGAACAGAGCCAGATATGAATGTGTATGAATAAAAATGAAATGTATATTGATGTAGCAGTAACATTCCTATCACCAACATGCATAAGTTTACACATAGGAAACTGTAGTCAGACCTGTAGTGTGTATATATCTGCAGCTAGTAGAAATGTACAGCATATGTATAGGTATTTGAAGTTGTTAATGAAATATTTCTTCACCCTACCCTATAACCACAAATAATCCATTCCACGTGAAATGGGTATGCTCATAGGTTCATAGGTTCATAGGTTGGTACTAGGCTATCAGCCCTAGGGCCTATACAAGCCTAGCCATAACAATTCCCTGGCTATTTCTTCCCACATTATTTACTTTCCTGGACCCCTGTCTAGCAGGGCGACTGACGTGATCCCTGGGGTGAATTTCCTTTCTCCCATCCAATCGTCAAGGTTCCTCTTGAAGAGGTCCAAAGAGGCACTCTGCTTGACATGTATGGGCAATCTATTCCAGAGTCTGTGGAGTCTCTGGGTCAGGAACCTATCCCTCCAACATGTTTTGTTTATTGTGATGACAAGGTTTAGATCCCTGGAGCGTGTAGCTCTGAGGGATTGGGATTTCTTTAAGTGTAGCATGTCCAACAGCTCTGGGTTTGACATGGCCTTGTATGTTAAGCAGAGATTGCCTCTGAGTAGACGATATGCGACAGAGTATAGCTGGAGTTTTTTTAGGCGGTCAGTGTAGGGCATCTGCTTTAGGCCTGTGATTCTTTTAGTGAGGTATTTCTGAGGCCTTTCCAGTTGTTGCAGATGTCTTGAGAGGTACATACCAAATGGGGCGTTGTATTCTATAATGGGTCTAATGAGGGATGAGTACAGTGAGACAATGACCTCCTTTTGTCTGGATGAAAAGCCCTTCGTGATGAGGTGTGCCACATAGAAGGATTTCCTGACTGTTGTGGCGATGTGGTTATCGAAGGTGAGACCACTGTCCACCTGTGTCCCTAAGTCTCTTATCACACTTTCTGTGTTTAGTGTACTGCCACCTATATGGTAATTCATGGATACATGTTTTTTCCCAAAGGGATAACAATACATTTCTTGGCATTGAGCTTGAGCCCATGGCTCTGGCACCAAGCATCTGTTTCTGTAAGGCCCTTTTGTAGAGTATCCACATCATTTTGGATTCAATAATGGCTCCCAGTTTGCAGTCATCTGCAAACTTTGTTAGCCAGAGTCCCTTAGTGTTGACCTGTACTTCAGAGAAGTAGATGCCAAACAAGAGCGCCCCAGGACTGAACCCTGAGGTACTCCACTTGTCACTTGTCTGGAGCTGGATTTGGAGTCGGCTACTTTTACAGTGTGGGTTCTATCAGTAAGCCATTTAGCAACCCATTGGGTGACATAGGGATTTATGCCCAACTTAGTAAGTTTATCTATGATTCCAGAGTGGGGGATGGTGTCAAAGGCCTTGGCAAGGTCTAGATAGGCTGTGTGGACCCCCTTACCCTTGTCCATGGCTCTGGAGACTGATTCAAAGAAGTCAATCAGGTTCAGGAGACAAGATCGCGCCCTTCACAAACCCAAACTGGGTGGGGTCCAGTGTTTGAAGGTTGCCAATGTCTTTGTTTATAAGTTCCATGATAATACGCTCCATGGCCTTGCAGATATGTGTGTATTCACAATTAACTCCCCTGGACAATTGTCCTGTTGGTTCATACATATTTGCATGTACGTTGATGCATGTGCCCTGTTCATACATCCAAACCTGATGGCCTGTTGCCATCACTCAACCCTGAATGTTGTTGGATTGTGTATTGTTGTTCAAATTATGCATGTGTTATGCTTGCTGTTCAACGGCTTGAATTTATGGCTGTTTGGTTAATGGGAATACTAATGCATGCTGTTACAACTAACTGTGAATGGTATTGCACGTTACTAACCCAAACTGTCATTAAATAATGCAAAACATAGGACGACAGGGAAGGTGGGTTCCAGCGGACCCACCTCTCCCACCTCAGCTGGCGTGTGCACCTGGCAGTAGTACCCAAGCTGGATCCTCCTCCGGTGGCCCTGTGCCACCTGCGGGTGGAAGCGCTGCAGGAGATGGGGCTCGTCCCCCCTCTGCGAGCGTGGCTGGAGGAGATCATCCACTCACCCTCCGTAGTGTCTGGACTGTGGTGCGTAGGGAGATCAGGCACACTGTGCTTGGGCCCCTACGCCAGCCTGCTGCCCATCCTACACAGCCCCCAGCACAGCCCCATCCTGGGCAGTGAAGGCACAGTGGCAACTGCCCATGGGTGGGGATCTCAGTTCCACTGTTGCCATCTGTAGGCTCATGGGCTCGAGATATCCAAACATCCATCCCCATCAATTGTGTAACCCCCCAACATGTGTCATACACCACCCCTGTAAGTGTCTTGTTTTTCTTGTCTGTTAACCTCCCCTACCTACCTCCCCAGCTATACCGACTTCCTGTACCTGACATACCACTCTCACCTGAAAAAAAAAAGGGCACTCTGTACCCACAAAAAAATTACGCCCCATACATACCTGCCCATTTTGCACACATGTCTGCTGGACATGTAAACTGGCAATTACAATTGGCTATACAACAAATATTATTGTTGTCCTCACACCTCTCTCAGGGGTGGAAGGTTTCAAATTTCACACCAAATTACAAGCATATGCACAGCTGTTGCTGACAAAGAAATGGGCAGCTATCGGCCTTTCCTACATCCCTCCTGCATAACCCGAGCTTGTTTTCCTACTGTCCTACCCTCTTTGTGCCCCCTTTTTCACCACTTTCCCATCTCCCCATTTTCTTTTCTTTAAAAGAAAATAGTGCAGGTGTGTGCGAGAGTAAGCACTTTTAAGCAGTAGTAAGCGGGAGTGTACTTCTGTGCGCTTAGCTAAGTGTGTGTGCGCAAAGCTAAGCAGCAGTGTGCATGCGTGACCTCCGCGCAAACCAGCGCTAACCCGCTTACAACTGCTTAAAAGTGCCTTAGTCACTCTGAATGACAAGGCCTGTAGTTTTCTCAGCAGCAAAATAAAATACCTCCATCACTCTCGAACCCAGGACCTTGGAAACACTAATCTGCATGACTTACCACTAAGCCATGACTGCTATACAAAAGCATTGTGCTGAAAGAAATATATCATAAAATAGTAGGAATTAATGTAAAGGGAATATAGCAAGTCTATATTTACTGTCAAATCTAGTGGATTTGTAAAATAGTACTGTGTGATGAGAAACAGCCATGCTAGTTGGTAGCTACTAGGTAATAATGTTACAGTAGCATCTGGCAATCCACACACATACTCAGAGCAGGATAAACACTGCCATAGTTGAATAGTTAAGAGATCAGACATAGCAACTGTGACTGAGTTACAGGGATGTCCCTGATGTGAAAACAAATGTCAACTGTGCCCCACTGACACCCTGTGAAATGTACTAACAGTAGGCAGAAAGGTGTAACTATATATGCAATGGTAACTATGAATTACTGAAAGTATGCACCACTTGCACGTCACAAATGGTGTAGTAATATATATGCTCGAAATAACCCACAGTCACAACTGCAGAATATCAGAATATTTCATTGGAGTATCCCACTGATATGCACCATTCCATGATAAAAGATGCACCTGAGAGTATCTGAGGCCTGCTCAGCAGCATGATCAAATACCCTTGTAGGTGTCAAGGTCCATACCATGGCCAGACCACACTGCATGCAGTAACACCCTACCACAACAAACACATAGGGAATTGCTGCCCAAACAGATTTATCAAGCATTACAAGCTGTGAATGTAAATGGAAAATTGGAAAGCCAAAGCAACACATTACAGGAAAGACACCTAGCAGGTATACAAGGAGTGAATGTAAAGGCCAAATATTGAAGCCATAGCAACAGATTGCAAGAGTCACTGCTATATACCAGTTACACCACAATCCCCACAGGAAAGCACACACACCCATATACACAGTATTACTAGTCGTATGTGTCAGTTTACATACACACGGAGAAGAGGACACTGGAGGAAGGAATACTCAGCTTACAGAACAACATGCATTGCAGTGTCTTCAACACAGCCTGAAATATGAGAGACAAACCAACCCTTACACTCACAGAACAGTGTCCACAGCAAACCAGCATGGTCCCCACCCTGATAATCTGAAAGGGCTATGCCTACCTAACAGACCTTTTTATAGCACTGTCCTGAAATCACAGTGAGAACTGCAATCACTACACAACAGGCTGCATGCAATTAGTAAATGCTGGCTAACAATTGGTGCAGAGGCCATCACATGGACATGTGCAGATACCTACAAAAGCATCCTGTACTCCCAGTCCACACATGCAATACTTTCATTGCACCCTCTGGAGGTAGAGACAGAGAGAGAGAGAGAGAGAGAGAGAGAGAGAAAGAGAAAGAGAAAGAGAAAGAAATAAAAAAATTAAAAAAAACAGTAACAACAAAACAAAGAGGTTGACAGCAGGTCAAGTAACTGCAAGCCTACGAAAACAGCTGCAACAAACACAGGTAATGTAAAGTACTAGTATAATAGTCTACATACTGTGAACCCTCCAGATGTGTTATTGGTCTGTATCTATGTATATGAAGATGTGCATAGGGCCGGGGACATACTGCAACTGTCACTGAAGGCTCTACATACATATGTATGTGAAGGTAGCTATGTGCACATAGCAATGTAGGTTGTAGTGCAATGTACAAGTAGGTTGTACAGTAATGGATGTTCATCAGTATGTTACTGTGTTTATACATATGTGGAACTAAAAAGGAGTATATATATATATATATATATATATATATATATATATATATATATATATATATATATATATATATATCATGTATATACATATGTATATCGAGATATGTATGTATATATATATATATATATATATATATATATATATATATATATATATATATAATATGCATATGTATATACATAGATCGAGAGGGATGTAGAAATACATAGACATATATAGTTTCACAGTGTCATAGTTTAGTACTAGCCTATCTGCAGACAGTGTATAGAATAGATTTAGAAAATTGCACCTCTGTATAGTAGTGACACAGTGAAGACCCCCGTACATAATAGCATTAGTTTACTGTGCCTCTGTCTAGTAGTGACACAGAGATGACCCCTGGTGTAAACCTATGATCTCTCATCCACTTGTCAAGAATTCACATGAAGAGAGTCAGTGAGGGTCTCTGCCTAACATGAACTGGGATCCTGTTCCACAGTATGGGAAGCCTCTGAGTTATGGATCTGTCCCTACAGCATATCCTATTCATATTTGTGCTGAGGTTTAAATCTGTAGCTGTTGTGGTTCTGATGGATTTGGATTTTATGAGGTGGAACATGTCCATCAATTCTTGATTGGACATGGCCTTGTACGTCAGGCACAGATCACCTCTAAGTAGGCGGTATGCTATGGAATAGAGCAGGAGTTTCTTTAGTCTGGCAGCATATGACATTTGTTGGAGACCCTTGATCCTCCTGGTGAGGTACTTATGGGGTCCCCCTAGCTGTTGCAAGTTCCAGGTGAGGTACATACCAAATGGGGCATAGTACACAGTCATGGGCCTGATAAGGGAGGAGTATAGGGATACAATGACCTCTTTTGATCTGGATGTGAATCCCTTCATGATAAGGTGGGCAAGGTAGGAAGTCTATCCAACCACTTTGGCAATGTGGGTGTCAAATGAAAGGTCAGTATCGATTTGTGTCCCCAGGTCTCTGATTACTTTGTCTGTTCTCAGTGGGTTACTGTCTATGTGATAATATGTGGGTATCTTGTCTTTCCGAAAGGGTATGACTATACATTACTTGGCATGCAGTTTAAGGCCATGACTCTGGCACCAGTTTTTGGTTTCAGTGTTGCCTTTCTGTAGGATGTATGTGTCAGCTGGTGTATCGACTATGGCGCCTAGTATGCAGTCATCTTTGAACATTGTCAGCCACTACCCTCCCATGTTTGCTTCCACATCTGAGAAATAAATGCCAAACATGAGGGGTCCCAGGACAGAGCCCTGTGGGACACCACTTGTGACTGGCTCTGAGTCTGACATGGCACCAGTGATTTTGACGTTAGGGTTTCTATCCGTTAGCCGGTTTGCAACCCATCTTGTGACATATGGATTTACATTTAAGCTGTTGAGCATGTCTATGATGCCAGAGTGGGGTATTGTGTCGAAAACTTTAGCCAAGTCCAGGTAGGCTGTATGGACTGCTGTGCCCTCGTCAATGGCTCTACTGACTGATTTGAAAAGTTCAACCAGGTTCAAAAGGCAGGATCTGCCCTCTACAAAGCTGAACTGGGTGGGATCAAGTGTCTGTAATTCCCCAATGTCTCTGTGTATGAGTTCCATAATGATTGTTTCCATAGCGTTGCAGACCAGGCTGGTTAAGCTTATGGGGCGGTAGTTACCAGGGTCTGTAGAGTTGCCTCCTTTGTGGAGTGGGACTACTGTTGCTGTATGCCAGTGTCCAGGTACATATGCTGTAGTAAGGCTACGGTTAAATAGCATTTTATGAGCGGGTTTAGCTCCTCTTGGAGTTCACGTAGCACGTAACCTGTGTTTATAGCTTTGCTGATGGCAGTTCTCAGCTGGACATCTGAGATGACAGGGAGGTTACAGTCAGCTGGGATAAGTAATTCCTCATGTGGGGGTGAGGGAGGGGAGAAATCTGCACTGAACCTGTCTGCCAGAATGTTGGCAATATCTGTGTGTTCAGTGTAGTTTTTGTCACTGTGAACTAACTCTGAACATATCTGAGGGTTTCCACCAAGGTGTCTAACATAGCAGAAGAAGGCCTTGTGGTTATCTGTAGTGTCCATAGTGATTTTCCTCTCATTGTTGGCCTTGCATGTTTGTATGAGAGAACGTAGCTTTCTACTAGTGTTGATCAGAGATGCCTTATCTTTATGGAATTCTGCTCTGTCGTGCAGTAGCTACCTTCTGTTGTTATACAATTTTTCATGGCTGGGGTCCACCAGACAGGATGCCTGCCCTTGGTGGAGAGGGTCTTGGTTTTATTTGGGATTGCATGATCCATGCATTCTTGGATATGTCCGTAGAAAGCATTTGTGAAGGAGTCTGCATTGTGGGATGTGGTTTCCACTGGCCCAGTGGGCTTAAAGGATACCAACTCAGTTTTAAGAAGTGTAAAGTTGGCATTTGAGAGGTTTCTCACTGTAGTCTTTTGTGTTGTGGGGGAGGTGGGATATGTATATCCAGGGTGATTAGTTTGTGGTCAGATGTGACTAGTGAGGGGTATACTTCCGGTGTGTAGCACATTGTCCCCATGTTTGTGATGATCAGGTCTAGTATATTATCTCCCCTTGTGGGAGAGGTGACTAGCTGTTACATTGCATTTGACTTAGTGAATTCCGGGAACCTTTGGGCTAGGGTGTTTGGGCTAGAATAATGCACCCAGTGTATGTTAGGGTAGTTGAAGTCTCCCAATATGATGGTGTGTGGTGGGACATTCATATCCTCCAATGTCTTCAGGAAGGCTGACTTTGGTTCCTGAGATTGGGAGGGTGGTCTGTAACATGCTACCATTTGTATAGCAGGTTTGCCTAGGGTTATTTACACCTGGATGGTCTCTGATGCTTCATGTGTTGCCACTAACCTGGAGGTGTGGGTGCCCTTCAAGAATATGGACACTCCCCCTCCCTTTTTGTTTTGGCCCGAGTTTTGGGGCCAAAAAGCATGATACGAGGTATAGCCTGGTACTGCTGGTGTGCTCTCAGGAGCCTTGAACCAGGTTTCACTTACTGCACAGACATCGAGATTGATAGAACATGTACGTACAGATATATGTAATACACACATACATATATAGATATATGTAGATACATATACATATACAGATAGATCTGACTGACAACAGATATGTCTGTATATGACTATCTCTCTCTCTTTCTTTCTCATTTCCTCTCACTCTCCCTCTCCCTCTCTCTCTCTCTCTCCTCTCTCCTCACATCTATATGTATATATCTACATCTATATATACATATTATAGATATATACAAATATATATATATATATATATATATATACAAATATATATATGTATATATATATATATATATATATATATATATATTTATACAGATATATACATATATATATATATATATATATATATATATATATATATATATATATATATATATATACTGAGTGAGGCACATGTGTGCAGATGTATTGCAACAGGTGCCTGGTGACAAAGGCATGGAGTCAACACCAGTGTGGATACTGGAGTACCATACCCCATTCCAAAACACTGACACCAGTAACCACCACATATGTGCATGCCTCCCCTCCACTGCATATGTCAGGGGGGAACAGGGGCAACAAGTGTACAATAGACCCCCCATTGATATACACAGTGGCACACTACTCCTGTAATACCTGTACATGGAATGTGTCAGCGGACATGGTGTGTCAGCTATGGACATGTAGGTCACTGTACCCCTCTACACCCCACAATGTCCTACACGGTATGTACCTCTTACATGGTATGTACCTCCCATGACAGCTACAGATATGGAGAAGGATACAGACATACGCAAGTAACTGTGTCAATGCACTCAAACACATTATCTATGCAGAGTGACTGACAAGACCACAGAGCACACACAGACTACCTACATAGAGGTTACCACTGCCAGATATACATAGTTCAGTCACACCCATGACAGTTGTCTAACAACCATGGTAACACCTCCAACATCCACAACACAAATTACCTATGTCTGTCATCCTTGTCACTGCAGTATAGAGCACATGGTGGAGGTACAGGTCCCTACCCACAGATACGACATACCCTGGAGTAAACCACACAGAATTAAAAGCAAGGCTCCCCATGAGTAGATGTCAGACGTACCCCTGCTGAATGTTATGCAGATAGGTAATATGCCATATGAGTCACCCTGTGTAACTGTTAGTAAGGAGCAGGTACGATCATAACACATGTGTCACAAGGGGCAGGGTAGCATAACAGTATGCTGCTGTAGGCCCAGGGCCAAAAGCATACTACCGACATAAGACACAATGCACACCCATGAACACATTGCAAACCAAATATGTCAGGTGGAATGAGTGTGCCAGTGACTGGGTGCATGTTATGTACTGGTGTGATTGCTCACCATGACTGTCTGTCTGTCATGGTAGTGTGTGTTCTTGGTGTGAGGCCAGAGACAGATGTGTGAGGTATTGCGATCAACACATACTACATTGCCATATGTTGTGCTGTGTTACCCTGTATGTCACTGTAGTGTAGGTAGGGTTATGGCAAGTAAGAGTAGTGTGCATTACCAGTGAAATATGTAACGTGCATTGCATGCAGTGCATGGGTTGATAATGTTCCACATACAGTACCTTGATACAAACCCCCAGTGTGAGGTTGTGCATTGGACCTGAACCAGTGTGCTGACTGCTGCAGTATACTAGTCTGTCGTATGGAGTGTGTCAGGTACTGTTGCACAGTTGTCAGATGAGCACTGATATCTGGACATTTACATGTGTATCCCCCAATAGACAGACAGATGCTATATATGGTGGTTAAGTTATATCACTACAATCGAGTATTATGTGTATTATGTGTGCCATAGTTTGCTGACAGATATTGCTGACATATTTTCCTTCTCCTTTTCAGGGCTATGGTTCACTAGCGAAACCGTGTGTACTCTGCTGCGGAGGAGGAAGAGATACACCAGAGCCTGGTGCGGGATTTCGCAATACTTTTTTCCCGCACCAGCCAGAACCAGCAGGAGAGGGCTGCACTGTGGCAAGACCTGGTCCATCGGGTAAATGACATAGGCACACATAACTGGACATATGAGCAGGTACGCCATCACTGCAGTGATTTAATTAGAAATGTCCATCAGCATGTGTCGGATATCCACAGGCAGCAGCTTGCCACAGGTGGTGGGGTGGCTAGACATCCCCCCTCACCAGACTGGAGGGACTACTCCTAAGTGTTGTGGCTCCAGCCCAACAGCAACAGCAGCAACATACATGTGTAATGATGGAGGCTGGAGCCACCCAGCAGCAGGACACGGAGCGTGCAGGTAACATGCCATGTGTATAGTTGACCGTTCTGTACACTGTTAGGTTATGCATGTGTGAGGTGTGTCCTCATTTTGTAGCTGTAATCTTGGTAATTATTGTGCAAGAGTGATATTCTCAATATCAGCAGTAGACCTGTGGAAGCTAACTGTTGCACTACTGAACTGTATCATACCCACAGTATCAATGGCACAGTTGTGCCCACTGACAATAAATGTCTCATTTTTGCAGGTCCCTCTGGTGTAACAGCAAGGCAGCCTATCCATGCTGGTGAGTGTGTAATACCATTACCTTCAATACTCTTGATACTAACAGTAATAATAGGCTGAAGCAGTAGTGCTATGTGTTTGATTGCAGGTGTGTTTGTGTCTGTGTGTTGATATCTCATATACTGAGATGTGTGCATGTGTGCATGTGCCCATGTGGCATGTGTGCATGTGTGCATGTGCCCATGTGTGCATGTGTGCATGTGTGCATGTGCGCATGTGTGCAAGTGTGCATATGTGCATGTGTGCATGTGCGCATGTGTGCATGTGCGCATGTGTGCATGTTTGCACGTGTGCATGTGTGTATCAGTGGTGACATTGTGTACACATTGTAAACTGTGTTTCCTGTCTTACTCCCACAGGTTCTGGTGCTGCTCTGGTGTTGTGCAGCAGGGAACCTGAATCAGCTGCTGTGGATGGTGATAATGATGATACTTGTGTAATGGCACAGGTAGGTGTGCCAGGGTCCGTCATTGGTCAGCCAGTTGACAGTACACAGCTGTCGACCTCATCAATACGCACAGTCATCCTGCCAATACATCCTTTGTCACCAATGTCCCTAGGTGATGGACAGGATACAGTGGGCATTGACCAGGGTAATGTGGTATCAGTGGCACATGCATCCCCACACAGCAGCCATGGCCAGGGTCCTGACATGGTACCACACAGGCAGATGTCCAGGGGTTCTCGTGGGAGCATCCGTGGGTGTACCGCCCCTGTCAGACGTGCCCAGAGAGGTCTTTCAACCTCAGCTATGTTTCGGGCAGTAATGCAGGCACAGTCACGTATGGAACAGTACACCAGACAGGGTCTGAGGGAGCTGAGAGCATGTCGCACAGCTATGAGTGACAGTATGCATGATGTTGCAGCTGCCATCTGTAACTTCACCGAGGTCATTGACAGACGTTGGGGGGACACATTAGAACTGTTCCACATCTACATGTCCATGAGCCAGGGCAATGGTGGACGGTTGAGGGGTCAACGTGGCCATATGCCAGCAACAGCAGCAGCTGGCAGCTGTCGCAGATGACAACAGGCCCGCGGCCACTCACATAGTGCCAGCAGCAGCCCCAGCAATGCTGGGTCTGTGCTGTCATCAGACCGCCCCAGGAGACCACGTGCACGTGGCTCTGGACAGTCCCAACAGGGACCTGTCTCCAGTCACCAACCACCTGCTTCTGATGACAGTACCCAGTCTGGTTTAGTACCTGATATGGTCCGTAGCACCGCTGCCAGGCACAGGTACCGTGTCCGTGGCCACAGACAGTGATCTGTATGACCTGGCAGGTGCAGTCTGTGGCTGTCCACAAACACCTGTATATGGCAGGCATAAGGTGGGACAGTATGCATGCATACACACATGCAAATTGATAACACCTAGGGCTACCGCATACACGCACACACTGCATCAACATTGCCCCATCTTGTACTGCTGTCCCTCACCAACACACACACACAGACATGTCAATTGGTTGTATCAGTGGCAGACTCAGGCATACCAAGTACACACCCTGTGCATATGATGAAACTGTGCCACCTCCTGCAATCTGTATCATCGGTGCAGGAACAGATTAACATGGTGCTGATGCACAGGGTGACTACATAGAAGTGTTGTAATAGTATAATGTTGACAACAGTACAGTGTAATGATATCATTGTGGGTATATACCAGCATGTCTGATGCAGTTACAGTATGAATGTCATTGTATTGTTTTGTACACCCATAGTAATTACCATAGTGTACTGTCTGCACATCTTTGCATACTGGTGGTGAGGCTGTTTAAGAGATGGCCACCTACATAGGTAGCACAGGGGATATGAAAATGTACATATTGATACTCAATGATGGTCATGTCAACTGCGAGTTGCATGCTGTCCACACTCGACTCTGCAATGAGGATGTTTGAGGATGTTGATATCTGTGCGGTAATACACAACAAGTTCAAGACTCACAAGAGCACACTAGCACTACAAGGTCAAACCTCATACAATGCATGACAGCACCAAAACACAGAACTAACTATGACAGGAGGGAAAGTCTCCATACATGTCAAGGATACTGTGGTGCCAGGACAGGTAGCATACATCATACTAAGTTTGGAACTGCTGAGTGAGGGCTCAGTGTCTGTTTTTTGAAATGTGTATTATTACAGGTATGAGCACTTGGGTATCAGGCCAGTTATTCAACATTATGAAGGTACATGGTCTATACACTTGTGGGGGGTGGGGCTGGACCCAGCCCGTCTGACCTGTGAATGTCTGGGTACAGGCTTATAGTGCCTGCATATATGCACTGTTACCTACTGGAAGTCGTACACCTTGTTTGTTGTAGCATAGTCTAGATACAGGCCTGCTGACTGTAGCTTTGTTTGTATGCATGTTTGCTTGTTATGTTCCTGAAACACTGATTCCACCTGCAGTGCAGATTTACAGTGCCTCTGTGGATCCCTAGTGACATCCGTATTGCTTACTGTACTGATGTCCATGTCTCACTTGACAGAACGTCACTGTTTGTCCAGTTTGCATGTAGGTTGCCTGTAACACATTGCATATGACGTACCTCGCATTTGCTCATGACAGCATTCATATATGCCAGCACTAACAAATCAGGAGCACTACACCCTCATATACTCACCTTGAGTACCTTGTTCCCCATTGGCCCTATGTGTCGTTACTTAGTATGGGATTCACAATGCTATGGTAGCATGTGCAAATGTCATCTGTCAATCTACTCTCTGGTCCAGTTGGTGAATCGAGTCATGTGGCAATGTTACAGCTGCCTCATGTACACAGACAACCCTCTCCCCTTCCCATACACTTACAACACATGTGAGAGATGCAACCACATAGCCAAACTGGGGGCTAAGCTCTCTTAACTCAGTACTGGCATACGCTGTCAGGTGTAGTGGGATACTACAGTGAATACAGTACCAGTCTCACATAGACCTGCCACGACCACAATCCAAACACAGAAACACACAGGTACATTCTTGGACTCTCAGAATAGCATCCTGCCTGAGCAGCTGACACCTGCAAAGCAGACACACAAGCAAACGTTAAGCCAGAGCAGAGCACGTGCAACACATAGCTCACAAAGCCTGTGTGCCAAACAGTCACGGGCCATACGGCTTGACAACACACCTGCTACAGTTGTATGAGGTACCTCTATCATCAGGTACACTGAGGTCCTGCTCACCAGGCTGAACAAGGTGAAGGTCATGCTGAGATGCCCGTCGGGCACTATGATCCACCACATAACACAAGCATACAGGTCACTCCAAGGCATGTAGAAATATGACTCAGTCATTGTCTGTGCCAGTATGTATGACCTGTGACGCACCTCCCTGGACTACATGTTAGGGGACATAGAGGGGCTCTCTGAGCTTGTGGCACAGGCTGGTATGACCCTGACCTTGAGTAGCATCTTACCCTCACCAAGAATGCTGCCACAATATGTAGACAGGATGATCAGTTTCTACAATTACCATATGTTTCGGTGACATTCAAAGGGGATCCAATGCCTGTCAGCATGGGATTACATGCTGGACAAGCCACATTGCTTTGCTTGGGACAGCTTGCTACACACATAGTGCCTTTGTATGCAAGGCTGACATTACATAGCCACCTACACAGGTATCACACGGGATAGGACACTAATAGTAATGCTACTCAACAGCAGCAGTGTAAACTTCAAGATGCATGCAGTGGAAACTGTTCTTAGCATGGGGTACAGCAATATCCGTGCAGTAACAGACTCCTGGTACAAGGCTCCCAGGTGCACACCATCACTGCCAGGTCATACCTCATACCATGCTTGTCGTCCCCTACACATGCACCAAACCAGAACAGGGGGGATGTATCCAAAGGCACCTCAGATACACACACTCCCAGGTTGGTGGCACAGCACAAAGCAAGCCTATCCATGTGCAACTAACAGTGGGTTAGACTGCCTTCAGGTTCATAGCCTGGCACACACCACCCTCCCATACCCAGGAAACCCACTTGGCCTTCCTGACAACACTGGGAATATGACGGTCTCTACAAACACCATTATATGGGTGGACTGTGACTACCCAAACATAGAGTGTGAGCATTACTCTAGCTCCAAGACCCTATCTGAAGGGTTCTTAGCATTCATTCCCTGCATTGATATGGAACAACTTGTTACCACTCCCATAAGAGGTGACAACATGCTGCACCTGTTCATCACCAAAATGTGGACTATATGCTCCAGACCAGTCGTGTATCCCTCGCTGGTGGGATGACACCATCTACAACCCACACTGTATATTCACATACCACATGCAGCCCCTGCACAGAACACCACAGTCATACAGTTGTCTAATGCATATTCCATGTATTCACATGAGGCAGGCTTCGGACATGGTTACTATTGAAGTTCACAGGTACATATGTGTAGATGGCACACACATACATCATGTGTGCATTGACATTACTGATATAATGTATGTCGTGCAATATTGGGAACAACACCCCACACACATGGACAAACCGTATGACAAACACGCACATGGCATTTGTAGGATGCAAACCCCTATCTAACTATGTTATGTCACTTGTGAGAGACACAGTAGCAGAGTGTGCTATTTACATTACTGGGAGAGTTACTTCCTCCTGCTGTACTTATAGGGTGCTGACATCATCAGTGTTTAGACAGTGGAATATGCAGCATGTGTTGTGTTGTACTAGTTGCCAAAAGGGACATTTTTCTTACAGATGGAATTACACAGACACTACTCCCCCACACACATACGGAACACTTTCAGGATTCAAACCCCTACCTAATTATGTTATGAGACTTGTGAGAGACCCAGTAGCAGAGCGCGCTATTTGTATTACTGGGAATATTGCTTTTTCCTGCAGTACTTATAGGGTGCTGACGTCATCAGTGTTTAGACAGTGGAATATGCAGCATGTGTTGTTGTACTAGTTGCCAAAAGGGACATTTCTCTTACACATGGAATTGCACACACACTACTCCCCCTCACACATACTGAGCACTTGCAGGATTCAAACCCCTTCCTAACTATGTTATGACACTTATGAGAGAGGCAGTAGCAGAGCACGCTATTTGCATTACTGGGAGGATTGTTTTCTCCTGCTGTACTTATAGGGTGCTGACATCATCAGTGTTTAGACAGTGGAATATGCAGCAAGTGTTGTGTTGTACTAGTTGCCAAAAGAAGCATTTCTCTTACACGTGATATTGCACACACTACTTCCCCACACACACACACTGAGTACTTGCAGGATTCAAACCCCTACCTAACTATGTTATGACACTTGTGAGAGACGCAGTAGCAGAGCATGCTATTCAAATTACTGGGTATCATTTGTGCTCCTGACATATGTATAGTGTGCTGACATGATTATGTATTAAGAGGTGTGTACATCTGTTACTATCCATCAGTACAGGGGAGAGCATATCTATGCATTAACTTTGCACAGGCACAGTGGCCTACTGTACTGCGGAGGCAGACACCAAATACACTATGGATAGCCTTCTGTATTCCCTAGGGACAACAGCCTAGTATTGCACTCTATGGCCATATGTTTACCTGTCAGATGCAAGTATCTGTTGCTCATATACTGTTTGTGGGTCTTTATTGCCATAGCTTTCCCTATCTCTATGAACAACTTGTGTACTGTGGAAGATGTTTGCATATGAGTGGGATCCAGTACTTTACTTATGTCTCTGTTGTAATTTCACTGTGTGCACTGGGCAGATTTCTGTATTGTGGGAGGTTCCTGTGTTAACACATACAAATGCCAGATATGTGTGTGCAACTGCTGAATTGTGACATGGCCTAAGTGTGTGATCATGCCCAGTTCACAGTTTCTGTGGCTTCTTGACTGACACGTCTCATTTATCTAAGTGTGCGAGCATGCCCAGTGTGAACTTTCCTTATGTTGGGATCTGTGGTCCACCACATTTGTGTTTGTGTGTGGACGTCATCTATATTTCACATGTACAGTTGAGTGTTGGACATCAGGTTGTGTTCTTACTGCCCAACTGCTTTGTGTCTGAACCTAACAGGCATTATGCTGTGCCTGCAGGGTCGCCATGGGATAGTTTGCATACAGTTGTCAACATCCTTTCCTACTGACCAAACAGTTGTATTGTCGTATAGTGTACTGGTGTAGCACTTTCACTGTGGTGGACAGTATCATCGGTTTCAGTCCTATCACTGCTTGTAATATTTATAGTGAGCACACCAGACTGGTTGAGGGCCAGTTGTGCAGATATGACCATGTTGCATTTTGTTCAGATATGGACAGCATAGTACATGATTGTCTGACATTGTTAATGTATTCCACAACTTGTGTGGACAGTGACAAACAATGGCCATGTGCCCTAGTCCATTTGTAATGCTAGTCAGAGAGTGTTTGTCCTTCAACACACATTTACTGGTGTTTGCCATGACATATGTCAAGGTTAGTGTGCTGTGCCTCTGTCTACCTGTGACATACAGGTGATATCCAGGGTACACCTACCATCTCCCATCCAGTCATCATGATTCCTTTGGATGACAGTCAATGAGGGACTCCCTGGATAACCTGTACTGGGAATTTGGTCATGAGTGGAGTAAGCTTCTGGGTTATGGACCAATCGGTACAGCGTGTCCTGTTTATGTCTGTGCTGGGGTTCAGGCCTGTCAGCTGCATAGATCACCAGCATTCAGATTTTACATGGTGCCAAATGTCCATTGATACCAGCTTGGTCATGGCTTTATACATCAGGCACAGTTCACCTCCAGCCAGACGGTATGGCACTGTGTGGAGCTGCAGTTTGTTTAATCAGACGACACATGGCATCTGTTACAGCTCTGCAATCCTCCTGGTGGGGTATTTGTGGGGTCTTTCCAGTTGATGCAGGTGTCTGCTAAGGTACATCCCTGAAGGCCCATTGTACACAATTGTGAGGCTACTGATGGATGACTGGAGAGGCACATTGACCTACCCTGACCTAGCTGTGCTTACCTTCATGATTAGGTGGGTATATGGTATGTTTCTGTAACCACTACAGACACATGGTTGTCACATGCAGGATATCTATCACCTTGTGTCCCCAGGTCTCTTATTGCTCCTGATGTACTTGTGGTAATTTCTGGCCATGTACTGTGTTTCCACAGGGGATGACTATACACTATTCTGCATTTAGCTTGTTGACATGGCTGTGGCACCACTTGTCTGTTTCTATGTGTGCCTTTTGTAGGTTGCTTGTGTCAGCTGGAGGGTCCGATATGGAGGGTAGTTTGTAGTCCTCTGTGAACCTGTTCAGACAGAGTCCTTCCATGTTGGCCTGTACCTATGTGACATATATAGCATACAAGAGAGGTCCCAGGACCATGCCTTGTGGGATGCCAGTTGTACCTGGTTTGCAGTTTGACATGGCTGCAGCATGTCTGACCAGGTCAGTTCTGTCCTTGAGCTGGTTTGCAACCCATCTACTTGGATAGGGGTTTATAGATAGGCTGGTGAGCTTATCTGTACTGACCAACTAGGGTATTGTATGGAAGGGTTTAGCAAGGTCCAGATAGGCTGTGTGATCCACATTCCCCACATCAATGGCCTTGGTGTGCATTTCACATGAGTCAGACATGTGTAAGGGGCAGGATCTGCCCTATGACAGCCACACTGGGTAGGGTCCAATGTCTGTAGGTACCCAATCTCGTTATTCCTGGGATCCATGATCATCTTCTCCATTACTTTGCCAACCTAGATAGTCAGGGTTGAGGGGTGATAGTTTGCAGTATCCATTCAGGCACCACCTTTGTGGTGAGGGACCACTGTTGCTGTACACTGCTCTTTGGGTACATATCCTGTGGTAAGACTGATAGTGCGCAGTAGTGCTATTTGGTGTTCCATTCTTCTTACAGTACTTGTTGGACACAACCCAGAGCACCATCTGGTACCATTGATGCTGTGTGGTGTGCTTTGTAGATGCTGGCTGTTACCTCAGCATCTGCAATGTCAGGGGGCCAGCACTCTGCTGGGATAGATATTTGGCAGTTAGGTGCTGGTGGGGAGTTTGCAAAGAATCTGTTAGGTAGGATGTTGGCAATGTGTGTGGGTTTGGTGTATTGTTTGTGATATTAGAGTACTGCAGAGCATATCTGTGGATTATCACCATGGTTCCTACCATCAGGTAGGACAGCTGTGTGATAATCCTTTGTGTCCTGCACAATTTGTATCGTCATAGGTTCATAGGTTCATACTAGGCTATCTGCCCTGGCCTTGTTCGAGCATGGACAGACTGTGTGTGAGTTTCAAAACCTTTTGCAATGTGCATATTATGCCCATGTAAGGTTTACTTTACTAGATGTGACACAGGGATGGCCCCCAGTGTACACCTACTATCTTCCATGCACTTCACCAGATTTCTCTTGCTGAAAATGAGTGTGGAGCTCAGCCTATCATGGACTGGGATTATGTTCCAGTGTGTAAGGAGCCTCTGGGTTATGGATCTGTCCCTCCAGCACATCCTATTTATCTATGTGTGGAGGTTCAGATATCTCACTGTGGTGTCTCTGCTGGATTTGGGGTTTCTGCAGTGGAGCATGTCCATTCATTCTGGATTGGACATGGCCTTGTACATCAGGCATACATCGCCTCTGACTGGGCGGTATGCTTGTGAATTGGGCTGTGTTTTTTTCAGCCAGGCTGCAGATGTCAAATGTTTGGTCCCTTTATCCTGTTGGTGAGGTACATTTGGGGTCTTTCTAACTGCTGCAGGTGTAGGGTAAGGTACATCCGAACTGGGGAATTGTTGTCACATATGGGCCTGATAAGGGAAGAGTATGGGGGCACAGTGACCTCTCTTGATCTGCATGTGCATCCTTTCATATTAAGGTGGGCAATATAGCAGGTCTTCCTGGCCACCTTGGCAATGTGAGTGTCACATGACAGGTTACCGTCCACTTGTGTCCCTAGGTCCCTGATTACTTCTTCCATACATAATGGATTGCCACCTATGTCATACTTTGTGTGGGCCTTGTTTGGTATTTGTTGAGACATTCATACTCTGCAGTGACTTCAGGAAGGCTGTCTGGGGTTCCTGGGTTTGTGAGTGTAGTCTGTCGCAGGCTGCAAACAGGGACGCAGTTTGAGCCACTGTTACTTGCCCATGGATAGTCCATGCTGCTTCTTGCTGTGGTACCAACCTGGGGGTGTGGTTATCCTTGACAATTACTGATAGCCACACTCCTATTGTAGTGTGTTCCATGTTTTGGAGCTGTAGAGCATGGTATGAGGCACAACCTGGTAGTATTAGGGTGCTCTTCTGGGCCTTGACCCAGGTTTCTGTTACAGAACAGATATTACCATTCTCCATGCTGTGGTGGGTTTGGTCTGCATGCACCTTGCAGGTTAGTCTTCTGGCATTGGGTAGCATTACGTCCAGGTTGTTATCCCTTGTGCTACCTATGGTGGTGGGTTTGTGTTTCCAGCCTTACCTATTCAAGGCACAGTGGGGGTGACAATAGCCTTTGCCAGTATCCACACAGCCAGGTGTGCTGGGTGTGTGCCATCCCTAGCAGGTGGGGCATCATGTCTTGCTCAGCATGTCAGCCCAGGCTGTCAGCCATTTGTTCCCCCTTGCTAACAGCAATACTTCAGCCAATTATTGTACTTGATCTTGTTGTCTTCATAGTATGGCATCATGCTTGGTGAGGGTGAGATTTTAGGCAGGGTCTTCATGTTTGCATACACTAGATGGTGTTACATTGCTTAACACATGGCAATCGTGCCTCAGGTGGTGCTGCAGGGCTGCCTCTGTCGGATGCACATACTACACTCCCTGTACATGTTTGAGAGCAGGTTGTGTCATGTTAGGCGGCCCTGTTACTATATGAGTGAGTCAGAGAGGGGTATCATTCCCAGGGTTCCTACTGAGTAAGTGTATGTGCTATGCGTTGCCTCTTTGCCAAGGCCAGGGCATACTGGGCACACCTCCTTCTACCTACTGGGGCAGGCTCAAGTTGTTCCTCCTCCGGGTCACGGTCTGCCTGTGATGGCCTTGGCAATGGTGGCGGGCTGTTTGTCCCGGCCCTATGCTGGTCCTGCTGCAGCTGTTTTCACAGAATCATATTATGTAGCATAGCACATACCATGACAATTTGGGTACGTGTAGTTTGTGAGTACTGCAAGGCTCCACCAGATGTGTCCAGGCACCGGAACCGTGACTTGAGCAGCCCAAACACATGCTCTATTACATTACGTGTTTGTGCGTGTGCCTCATTATGGCGTTCTTGTTCAGGTGTGTGTGCGTTTCTGATGGGTGTCATTAGCCACGGCTCCAGTGCATATCCTGCATCCCCCACTAGGTGACCATGTGGGATGTCCCCATTGGCAAATGTCTGGTACAGCTGCATCAAATGCCAGATATGGGAATCATGGTAGCTCCCAGGGCAGCCAGCACACTCATTCATTATTATGCCCTGGGCATCACACATGACCTGGCAGTTGATGGAGGGGAAGCCCTTGCGGTTAATGTAGGCCCTACCCCACTCACCGGCTGGTGCTTTGATGCATATGTGCATGTAGTCTATTGCACCCACTACCTCAGGGTATTCTGCTATTTGATGGAAGAGACACATATTGCTGACCAATACCTCACGGGAATTGGGGAAATATACATGCTCACCGACATGTGCTGACATGGCATCCAGGAACTGGTGCAGTACCCTGGAGCCTGATGCCTGTGATATCCCCATCATATCACCAGTTGGTCTCTGGAAGGTACCTGTTGCTAGTATTCTTAGGCCAACACATACCTTGCTTTCCACTGGGATGGGTTCCCCTCTGTTAGTTCTGTGTGTGAGGCATGGCCTGCACAGCTCAACAATTTGCTGCAGGAGGTCTCTGTCTACTCTATAGCGCTCCACTATCTCCAGCTCATGTAACCCCTGTTAGATGACCCTGGGCCTGTACACTCTTCTCCGTCTCCTCACTGTGGGTTGTCTGGCAGCATTTGCATTGTCACCACCCTCAGCAAGTCTCCTATGTCTCCTTATAACAGTTATGCCAGCCCCTAGCATGTTTGGTCTGAGTGCAGCTTTTTCAGTTTTCACTTCTACTAGCTCACTCCTGTCTTGCAGTGTCTCTTGAGAGAAACATACTGCAATGCTGTTTGCAGTGTTTTAAGTGCTGGGCTGGGCTAGTATTCTGCCTGTGTAATTGCCTGTTTCTAATTGTTTTCACCTGCTAGCTCTACCAGTATTCCCTGCTAGCTTCCTACTATTTCTTCTGCTTCCTTTTTCCTCTCTGTTTCCTCAGGGGGGAGCAGCACGCATACCAGCGAAAACACTCTCACAATGGCTACCACGTGCACACACATGCTTACACGGACTAGAATCTGCTTATTCAGGATAAAACGCACACACACCAGCGCAAACAGGTTAATAGATCTTTACACAGGCTTCTACATGCTTACTCTGCCTTACACCCACGCACTCTGTCTTACTCGCGCATCCCAGCATGCACACACGCGCATGCACGCACAGCAAGAAACGTTGGTGTTGGCCACAGTGTATACCTTCCATTTCTTGACTTTCCCATGCTTATCTGTTGACACTCCACTTTTTATGCTGTGTGATTGACATCTTTTACATACCACTTTGCTCCAATGAGCTTGATTTCTTCCTGACATTCCCCCCTGTGATGTCACCTATCTCCTACTATGTTACTCCCCCTTATCTAACTCTTACACTACACGGACTGTGCTCATTTGCTATGTGACAGTGTGATTCACTATCCTACCACTCATTTACATAGGATTGCCTACTAATGCTTAGTTACATGTCTTACACTCAGCTTCCCCCCTTAGCAACCACTAGACGGTGGCCATGTTGTTTTCGGTCTGCTAGTCCCTGCATTGCCAATCCATGCATTACATAAAACCCACATTTGTCGGTTTCAAACCTTTATTTTTATGTCTTATGTAGTGCAGCCCGTTTGCTCGGGGCTGCGCTGCGTTTAAACATCGCCGATCGCCGGAAAAAAAATTATTTTATTTCATGTTTGCATCGGGTTACCGTGCCAATGGCCACATATTTGGCCATTGGCATGCTGCCTGCTACATATGCACCCTTTATTTGGAGCTGTCATGGCTCCATTGTGTTATTTGCAGTAACGTACTCAGTTGTCAACTGAGTACATTTCTGCACCTAACACGACTCTTACACCGGCTGGTTTCAGCTTCGTGGATCGCTAATCTACCTCATTTGCATGCATTTCGGCTGCAAGTGAGGTAATTAGCATATCCATGCCCTGCCCGTGTAAGAGACGTTTTAGCTGGTCTCTTACATGGGATTTCGGGCTGTTGCTGGATCGCGATGGCTGCATGGAGTCTTACACGACTCTTGAGCACACACATACACACACACACACACACACACACACACACACACACACACACACACACACTAATGTCCTTACCCAATACCTTCCTAACCTTTGGAGTACTCCCGCTACGATCAAGTAAAATGCCTTTCTGACACTCTTGAAAGCCAGCCTTGACAGTTGGATAAGTAATTGCAAATTGCAAATGCATGCCTGGTATTAGTGCAAGTGACCTTCTGTGTAGAGGAAACTCGTCTATTCTTGTCACTGCAAAGGCAATGAGGCTGAGCTTCTCAAAGATAGTCTAGCTGTAAGCTAAATATTAACATATGAACCTAAATCATTACTAAACAAGAGCCATATACAGGTAGCTGAATTCAGATACGGTATTTGCCATTACCACATCTTGAAGAAGAATCAGAGAAGAAAGAAAACATGGAGTTCACAACCCAGAATCATCCAGCCAGTGAATTAGAGAACACAGACAAGGATCTTGACAATGGCTATTTGATAAGGACTCTTACAGAAATCAATAACAGTGTCTGTCTGGCTTAATGTCTTATGACTGCATTGACTATTATGCCAGATAATTTGTCAAGAGCTTTGCACTCTGTATATTTTTGTTTATGATTAGTTGACTGGGGTAGAGTGCTGATCTCAGTGGAGAGGCTTCAGGCTGAAGCTGAGGTTTAAAACCACGAGAACAATTTTAAGCAGAAATGCCAGACATACAGTACAATTGGGCTCCCTTTTGAAATGTTGGCACTCGTGATGAAAAGTGCCGACAGAATGAAAAAAAAAAAAGATCAAAAATCCAGGATAAGAGAGAATCTCAAGAATTGCTCTTCTCCTCTTAACTTTGTTTTTTTTTTTGTGGGAGGCAAGTCACCCACAGCCCTACTCCCAGCTTATAAATACCAAATCTGAGATTACCATACCTCAGAGAAAAAAGATTATTTTTAAAAATATAATAGCCATCTTAGACTCAGTATATATATATATATATATATATATATATATATATATATATATATATATATATATATATATATATACGTCTGTTTTTTTTTTTTCTTGCCATTCAGTCTCTATGTTTCTGGAGTAGTTCTATTGGGTTCTGACATTTCAAATGGTTACCACACAATTGCAATATTTAGACGTGTATATACATTACATTACATTGCATTGCCAGTTTAAAACAAAGAGATTTTAATATAACAATTTAATATTGCAATCGAAATATAACTAAATAAACACAAAACACTCTATGGCTTATTGTTTACTAATGGTAAGTGATCAATAATTATATTTTGTTCAAATTAAATGTTATGAATAACATTTTTTCTGTACTATCAGAGTCTTGACCAGAGCTACTGTTCATAGGTTCATAGGTTGGTACTAGGCTATTGGCCCTAGGGCCTATACAAGCCTAGCCATAACTATTCCCTGGCTATTTCTTCCCACAGTATTTACTTCCCTGGATCCCTGTCTAGCAGGGTGACTGACATGATCCCTGGGGGGAATTTCCTATCTCCCATCCAATTATCAAGGTTCCTTTTGAAGAGGGCCAAAGAGGCACTCTGCTTGACATGTATGGGCAGTCTATTCCAGAGTCTGGGGAGTCTCTGAATCAGGAACTTATTCTTCTAGCATGTTTTGTTCATTGTGATGACAAGGTTTAGATCCCTGGAGTGTGTGTCTCTGAGGGATTGGGATTTCTTTAAGTGTAGCTTGTCCAACAGCTCTGGGTTTGACATGGCCTTGTATGTTGTCTATATGTGACAGAGTATAGGTGGAGTTTTGTTACATGGTAAGCATAGGGCATCTGCTTTAGGCCTGTGATTCTTTTAGTGAGATATTTCTGCGGCCTTTCCAGTTGTTGCAGATGTCTTGAGAGGTACATACCAAGCGGGGCATTGTATTCTATAATGGGTCTAATGAGAGATGAGTACAGTGGGACAACGACCTCTTTTTTCTGGATGAAAAGCCCTTAGTGATGAGGTGTGCCACATAGAAGGATTTCCTGACTGTTGTGGTGATGTGGTTATTGAAGGTGAGACCACTGTCCACCTATGGCCCTAAGTCTTTTATCACACTTTTGGTGTTTAGTGTACTGCCACCTATGTGGTAATTCATGGGTACACGTTTTTTCCCAAAGTAAAATGAAATATTTTATTTAAAATTGTGGTTCTTAGCTGCAGTGGTGCAGCGGTTAGCATTGTCACTTCACAGCAAGAGATTCTACTGTTTGATTCTCGGCTGGAGCACCTTTTGTGTGGAGTCTGCATGTCCTCCCTGCGGTTGAGTGACGTTAAAGACATGCAGGTAGGTGCGAGTGTGAATGGGCGTGCCTTCTTTGAAGGTTGGGCGTCAGGCTGGCAACTCGGCACCATAAAAATCCACTGCCAATCATGAGCGGACTGGACTTCCGCTGTGGTGATCCCTAACCAGGAAAAGCTGAAAGTCTATTTAAAATTATGGTTCTTATGACATCTTCAGCTTTTGGATAATTGTGATGAGGCAGAGGTGAAATAAAACATTTATCAAAACTTTAGTATATGATAAGTTGTCATCATATTCTGAGTTGCCAGGTCCAGCTGAAAACCTATTGTAAATTTCAATATTTTACTTTAGTCTACATTTAAATCTGCTGTCAGTAGAAGTGTGTGTGTGTGTGTGTGTGTGTGTGTGTGTGTGTGTGTGTGTGTGTGTGTGTGTGTGTGTGTGTGTGTGTGTGTGTGTTGGGGGGAGGCATCATTTACAGATAAATTGAGAACACTAACTACCATTTGTCTTCTCCGTATTTTTGAATGGGCCAGTTACTTATAATGAAGCTCAGACATTTGGAAGTATTTCTTTAACTCATACCATTCTATTGATTTCCCTGAGTGTTTTACACCCCCCTCCACACACACACACACACACACACACACACTCACATACACACACACACACACACACACACACACACACACACACACACACACACACACACACACACACACACACACACACACACACACACACACACACACACACACACACACACACACACACACACACCAAAGTCTGCGATGAATTATTGAAACTCAAAAAGCCTGTATCCATTCATTAAACAGTAATACTACAGAATTGCCCCAGTGTGAGGAAAATGTGCTGAGGTAAGTAGTAGGCTAGTGTTTTATCAGGCCATGTTACACCTAGCCAATTTTACCAAAGGTGAGAATCAAATGCTGTACCTTGTGTCTGTAATTTAAACACCTTAACCATTATGCCAATCCCCATTAGTGCACATTCTATGACCTTTGCAACTATCAAAATCTCCTTTCCACTTTTGAAGAATGTTAACTCTTGACTTTTGGGAATCCCCAATTTGAATCATTACTTAAAAAAATAATGCAGATTCATTAGCAGCGGTAGCATTGTTACCTCATAGCAAGAGGTTCTCATGTTCAATTCTTGGCTGGAGCACCTTCTGTGTGGAGTCTGCATGTCCTCCCTGTGGTTTGAGTAGTATGTGAAGGACATGCATGAATGGGCGTGCCTTTGTTGAAGGTTGGGTATTGAACTGGCACCGTAAAAATCTACTGCTAAACATTAGCAGACCAGAGTTCTGCTGTGGCAACCCCTAACTGGGAAAAGAAAAACAACAACTTAAGAAATAATATAGACAAGTTCCTCTAATTAAATGTGAACTTGTATTTCGATTATGAAAAAAAAGAAAAAAATATTTTTTCTTGCACTGTTATGGAGGAAAACTTAAGAGGTAGAGAGACCTATGGGTACTGCAGAATTGCCAACGAATTGCAATGCATTTTCCTCTTTGGTTTGGCTTATCATTTCTTTCAATCCAGAAATATTAGCACATTTGTTCAAAGTTATTTATTGACTAAATGATTGGTCAATTTAAACTTTTATATTTGGAATGTTATGACTAATTCTTGAATTTCACAAAAAATGTCTAGCTTCTTGGTAGTCAGAGCAGATGGTTGGAAAAGAAACAGCCTAGTAAGAGATTTAATTTATTTGCCACCATATATGGGAATACAGAGTATTAGAACATATAACAATGAATAGAAAGTTGCATTGTTATTTAAGCTTAATCTTAATCACTCAAGCTGATGCATTCTAATATTGAAAATGGAGACACAGTACAAACTGACAGAAGTGTTAGATTATGTGGAATTCACACAAACAATACTACAAAGGACTTAGGAAAGGAAGAAGACTAGGTGTAATCTTACATGATGAAAACACATCTGAAGTAGTCTATGCAAACAGTTATCATATTACAGTGTCATTTGCAGTGGATGAAAATAAAAGCAAGTGTCTGTACTGAACATGTACATGGGACTATATAAAAGCAAATTAGAAAAACTAGAGGCAGTGTTTGAAAAATAAATCAAGAGAGTGAGATTAAGGGAGCAAACAGCATGTGGGCAAAGGTTCAAAGGAAATATGCATATAGCTGAAGCTTGTGTATAGTCACAAATGTTGGGCCTGAGAAAAAAAGAAATGGTAAAAGAAGTAAAAAAAGTAAAAGAATCAGAAACAGCATAGAAAAAAAAAACAAATGTAAAGAGAAAATAAGAATGCAGTGAGGAGTACAAGGAAGTAAGAAAATCAGTTATATAAAATAATAAAAATGTTAAGGCAAAACTGGCCATTAATGAAATAAGCTAATATTTCTTTAGGTGCAAAAGTAAAAGAAAAAAAGACAAAATCAGATATGCAGGGGTTAAAAAGTGAACAAATGAGCAGTAATGCATTCAAATTGAAAATATCCACAAACCGAGTAACCAAAGGGAGGAAGAACAGCAAAGTCCTCTGTAGAAAACATTCCTTTATCGATTAAAACCACAGTAGTTAAGCACTTTCATCTCTCTCATTGGGACTTCTTCAGAACAATACCATCAAGATTTCCCAGCATTCATATGCACCTTTTTCTGAAATTATTCAGTGACCTGTCCAGCTGAAGGAGAGCCATTGCTAGCAGTGGCACTGAGAGGTTTTGGAAAAACGTACAATAGTTATCAGCGTATAGCAATTACTTCTGTTGTGGTTGTTTGTCTTGTTTCAGATGCCTTTTCAGTTTCATTGTTATAAAACAAATGAATAGAGGAAAAAGCAAAAACCACCAGACAATATCAAACTTCAGAAAAAGCTTGTCAAGAATGGTGAAATGAGGGAAGTCACATGAATGATTATTGCCTGGCTACTATTAGTGCTGGTCTCACCACAGCTTCACTCTGCTGAGATACAATGCTCTTTTGCTTCTTCTCTCAGCAGAAGCAAAACATTAGCACCAGTCCCAAGATAAGAAGCAGGTCACAACCTTTTTAGTGATCCACAGTCTTGTGCAGAAGATGCAAGGGTCTGTAGGCTTGTTGTAGCCTTTTCCTGTTATATGCCTTGAATAGCAACCAGGCCACTCAGGAACTATAGTCTATCCTTCTACCTTAGAAACCAATCTTATAACTAGGTCTCATACAAGGTGTGACAGGCAGTGGCATGTATGTGGGTAAACTACACAGACTATCTGGCTGTGATGTCAATAACCTGAAGGTGGGAAATGAACTCCCAAGAAAAGCAATTGATATTAACAGAAATGGCATTTCATGTATCACAACAGAACAAGGGGACTGATTTCTTAATTCTGGCCAAGATGCCTGATGAAAAAAGGAAGAGTTTGAAGACAATTTGGCCAAGTCACTGGAGGTCAAGCAACATTCTTTTTTTAGTAAATGCAGCTGGTCAGCCTGGAAACAGATCACAAATAGAATGCTTGGGTTCTTTGGGCTCCTAATAAAGTCAAATCAGGCAGCACCATTGCTGGTCACTGATTGATGGAGATACAGCTGACTGAGATGGAGGCTAACAGGACCAGTAAAGGATACACATGCACTATGGTGCCTATTTGACAGGTAGAAGAGGTCAAAGGGCTCTCTTTAATGGGGATGATACTAGAGCACATGCTTGAGATATAAGAGATAAGTAAGGTTGGGTATCTTGTTACAGTACTTTTTATTATCACTTTATTAAGTCTGTCTCCAAGCAATTCTGCTTGTGTCTCCTTGACAAAGGTGATAAAGTGCACTGACGCTTGAAGAAATTATTTCTGGACCAAAGGCTGCTGATTTGCACTGTTTCAGAGATCATCTGGACTGTTTATTTACCTGATTGTGAATTAACCTATCATTTGAACTCAGTTCATGAGTTAGAGCTGGTCATGACTAGCTGGGAGAATTACATTCATGACAAACTAGTGTAAGGAAAGTTAAAAATTACATTTGTTGTAATTTCTCTTTTTTATGTAAAATTATGTTATATCTTGGAACTACTCATGAAAGTGGGGGACAGCATTTCCTATGAGACTGGGCAGGAGGCCTATGGATGTGAAGGTAAGTTGGATCACTTTAACTATAGTACTTTTAAGCATACTAATGAAAAAAAAACATGAGTTGTCACTATATATGGCACTTTACAACATATTTCATATTTGGTTTAAATGATAATTGGTTTCTTTCTCAAGAAGATGGGGACTTTTTGATATGCTTAATTTTCATTTGAAAATCTATACTTTGCATTAATGGTGAAAGAAAGATAGGCATTTTCAAAATGTTCACATAACAGAAGGATTAGAATCAACAAGATACATCCAATTTATGCTGTATGTGGCCTGTACGTTTATAGGCAAAAAAAGTTTAAAATACATGAACAAGAGCATATTAAAGATGTAAAGTTGTATTAATCATTGAAATAGCTCCAGCGAGTGATTATAGTGTCCTGTATACTGAGACACATAAAGTAATTAAATACAAGGATGTACAAACTGAAACAAGAAGAATATGAAATAAATATAAACAGATACCTCCTACAGCCGTATGAGCACCTGGACTAATAAAAAAGACTTTCCATGCTGCTTAAATATGCCACCAATACATGTACCCCAATGCAACATCAGAAGGAGGACATTTGTTGTGTAGTTTAGGTGCTTAAAAGAGTAATCTTGGCAAACATCAAAAACTGAAGCAATACTAATGTCCTGAGCTTCAATCATATCCTGACTTAAGAATGGAGTGTAATCCTGTCACAGTATTAGAAACCCTTAACATTGTGAGAAAAAAATGATGTAAAGCATGTGAAGGAAGAAACTACCCTGGCTATCCACATTTGGAAATACCATAACAGGGATGTCGCATATCTAACATTTAATGTTTTACAACAAATTATTTCAAACATCAGAAAAATGAGCAGATTAAATAATAAATTAATGGATAACTGGGCATGTTATATATTTAAATGTAATGCATTGAGTCCAGTTAGAATTATTAACTATTCTGATGTAAAAAGAAAAAATCTTTTAATTATTTTATGAAGTTCAGTTGTTTGATTGGGCTTGGTGATATATAGCCGGCATATTTTTGTGTTTACAAGAATTTCTTTCCATTGAAGGGAGATTGACAAGAACACTGGACTGAATTTAAAAGATTTAGACCCAGAAAGTTTTGTGGTTTATTTGGATTCTTTTCTTCATTGTGTAGAATGCATGTCACAATAATGGTTACATAAGTTTGCCGAACACAAGCAAAATTAAGATATATATGCATCTAGTGTCACTTATTCAATTACAATGGAAGTGTGAATTTTATTACACTATAGTCAATGTTCTACTTCCTGATGGCAAAATTGAATTTATGTCATAATTCTCAGAGATTTGAGTTAAATGAGAGGGCCTCCATTTGAGTCATTTAAGAGTAAATGTATTACAGCAGTTTATAGAAAACAAAATTAGAGTATCAATCAACCTAGAGACTGAATCTATACCTAGTTTGATCCAGCTTTTTATTAGGTGTCTTGAAAAGACAGATAATCAAATATGAAGTATCTCACCTATCTATAAGATACTAAGAGAAAACACTCTGAAGTTTGACTCAGATTTTTGGAATTACTATGTAAAGATTAATGGAAAACAAATATGTGATGAATCCCAAAAATTGTTATTGAAATCTGCATATGGTACCTCTTCTTCATTATATTGGAGATTGTATACATGGAAATTTATACTTAAAAACAGTGAAAGTAAATGTTGGAAATGTGATGAATTACTAGGGGTCAATTGGGTTCATGTGTTCATTGAATGTAGAACTGTTGCTCAGTACTGGAAAGACTTCAGATGTTTTTGTAAATGCTTTATGATCTGACAACTGTCATATTTCTAATTCATTATTGCTATTCAATGTTCCTATACCTAACGTAACGCCTAAATCTCAGATTCAGTTACTATGGTCAATTGCTGCAATTGCCAGAAAAGTTATTACGCTGAACTGGAAAAGTAAACAGGATTTGATGTTTAAAGATTTTATTAATTTAGAAAAAAATTGTTTGTAAAAAAGAACTGCAAACCATTTTTTATAGAACTCATAACATTACTCACAAAAAATAGCACGGCAAAAATTGCTGCAATTGCCAGAAAAGTTATTACTTTGAACTGGAAAAGTAAACAGGATTTGATGTTTAAAGATTTTATTAATTTACAAAAAGATTGTTTGTAAAAAAGAACTGCAAACCATTTTTTATAGAACTCATAACATTACTCACAAAAAATAGCATGGCAAAAATTGCTGCAACTGCCAGAAAAGTTATTACTTTGAACTGGAAAAGTAAACAGGATTTGATGTTTAAAGATTTTATTAATGTAGAAAAAAATTGTTTGTAAAAAAGAACTGCAAACCATTTTTTATAGAACTCATAACATTACTCACAAAAAATAGCATGGCAAAAATTGGAAAACCTTTTGAACAAATACTGATAACTTCTCATGGATAAAATGATTGTTTATCATGGACGAATGTAAATATTGTAAATAGCTTTGTTATTATTTTATTGTATTTGTTATATGTACATTTGATTATGTTTATAATGAAAACAAAATAAAACTGTTTTTGAAAAAAAAGGGGAAAAGTATATATATCATTCATTATTCTTGGCACTTTTCAGTTTTGTAAAATGTAAACCATATGATTACATAAAATGTTATGGAATATTATAATTTATGTAGACTGAATTTAGTCTTTTTTGGGATTGATCAGAAGTTTGTATTTATATTATACCTATCAGCCAATTAAATGTAAGGGAGGGGATTGTATACATTATATAATGTGCATTTAGTCTTCCAGATTTATGGAAATCACTAACACTTTTATCTTTAATGTTCTGCAACTATAACTGCTTATTTGTACTTATGTAAAGGCATTATATAAGTACAAATAAGCAGTTATAGTTGCAGAACATTAACAATGAAAGTGTTAGTCATTTCCATAAATCTGGAAGACTAAATGCACTTTATACAATGTATACAATCCCCTCCCTTACATTTAATTGGCCGAATAAAAACTGTTTATCTAGTAAAGCCAAGATAGTCCTATCCCATGCCTACCTACTACCAACCCTACTATATGTCTCTCAAATATTCACCAACTTACAAATCACACTTCTCTCTAAACTGGAATCCACTTACAACAAGGTGGCCAGATTTGATGCCAAACACCCATACTATTCTCACCACTGATTAGTACTCAGGAAACTAAGCCAGTTAGAATTTTCTGACTACCTTCTCCTCTCTCAACTTCAGATAATCCACTCTATTCTACACCAGCCTTCTTTCTGTCCCAGCATTTACTGTAAATCATCTCCCTCTACACCCCACCTAAAACTCTTCGGAGCTCAGAACGACATCTCCCTTCTATATACAAGCCAATGATTAACATTGGCAAGAACCTCTACAGCTATTCCCCAGGAAACAGCTGGAATAAATTGCCATTACACATTTGAAACACTAAGCCCAAACACCAGTTCAAAAATGCAATAAAAAAAAACTAAGCAATACAAGACTATGTCAGTGTAACTATCCCCCTGATTGACCTGCTCCTCCCTTCCAATGTGCCCCCCCCCCCTTTGGCACTCCTGTGTCATCTAACTTCCTTCCTCTACAACTATATTACTGTATAATACTCCTTTTTCATACAGCCTCTCCACCATGCGCCTACTTATTTTTACTATTGACTCAAACAGTAATTCTTGTGCCTTTTCTATGTCTCTGCAAAACACAAAATGATAAATGTAAATATTCCAGTTGTATCCTTTGTACCCTCTGACTGTACTAGATGTACTATGCTAATATGTAAATCTAATGTCATTCATGTTAAAACTAATAAACTTAATTTATTGTTTACAGAACTATGTACTATGTTACTTTAGTTAGATAATCAAGTGTCTATTGTTTTTGTGGAGCTTTTTTCCCCGGGTCTCCACTGAAAAAGGACTCTGATACAGCTGGACTAACCCGGTCAACAAATGCAAAATAAAATAAAATAAGTAGTAAATATTGTAACCATGAATAGACAAATGCCAAGGAATAATATAGAAAACTGTATGCAAATGGTATCTAACTCTATGGGCACTAGGCAGAAACAGTGTTTCTTTTCTTTTTTCAAATCACCCACTTGACCTGCCTGATGGCTCTACAGCCTTTACTCTATTGGTCCATTCATTCCATCTATGTGAGATCCAGACATTCCCAGACTAGATAAAAGTCATACAACTCATTCATTCCTGCATGCAGAATCTATTCAGCACATTCATTCCCCTCCATGGTGAGACTAAGATGGTAGTGAATGGGCAACCTACTAGGTTCAGGGTTGTGACCTATGCTTCCTCTAGCAGCACTCTTGCAGCAGTTCTATATATTTATTTATTATTTGATAATCGGGTTGGTGAGCTGGTACAAAGCCTCCTTCTTATTATTAGGGGTCTATATTAGAATTGCAAAAGCTTACTTTCATGAATACAAGTTCATCGACACATAAATGTTGAGGAACTAATAAAGCGAAGTATAAAAAAGCAACTTGCAGAATGCCGAAAGATTCTTTCTTGACCAGCCGGGTGATCATGGGGATGAGGAAATAAATCCTTTTCCCCACTGTAGTACGGTCTCAGATTTGGTATATTTAAGTAGGGGGGTGTGGGGGTGCAAAAATGTTAGAAAAGTGTTTAACATTAAGTTTGTTTTGTTAGGTTTACCTTACCTGTATGGCACTGTTGCTTCCGGGAATGCTTTTGGCATTTTAATTTTTCCTTTTTTCGTACTTCGCTGTTTACGTGGTGTCGATAAACTTGTATTCATGAAAGTAAGCTTTCACGATTATAATATATACCTGGTACAAAGACTGTTTCCTACCATGACCAAGGCACAGAGACATAAAAGAAAAATTTTATCGACTGAATCCCTTAGCCACAATAGATGCAGATTGGTACATTATGACAGAAGCACATACAAAGCATGAACTGAACAGTTTTGCCAATCTCTCTCTCTCTCTCTCACCCTATATACATATAAATATATATATATATATATATATATATATATATATATATATATATATATATATATATATAAACACTCAATGGTGTGAAATATGGCACAAGCTGGTTGAAGACCTGGCCTATTCTGACATACACCAGGGACCCATGCTAATGGTGGGAGAGGTATATGTGCCCCTATTGGCCAGTGTGTCTCCACCATAAAGCCCATAAGCCCTGGGTCAATAAGCTATTGGTGAGCCATTGTCCAATTGTCCAGCTTGGGTTACCTGGGTTAGACATAAAACCAATCAACCTGCCAAACATGATCTAAGAAATGCTATACTCAGTGTAGGTTCACTGACAGGATAGAGCTTGTAAGTATATGACAGGATAATAAGAAGGAGGCTGGACATCTTGTGTATACAGTAGACAGGATGGAAGGGCTGTGCAGCAGAGCTACTTGGCTTGGGGTCCAAAGTCACTCAGGAGGAGAACAGGCTAGAAATGGTGTGGGAACTGTGGTGACGAAGAGACTTTAGAAGACAGTGAGGGTTGTCAACACAATTAGTGACAGTGTCATGGCAATCACACTCAAGCGTAATGGTAAGGCAGTATTCATAATCTCAGTCTATGTTTCACAACAGGGTTGGGATAGTGAGGAAAAATTGCATTCAGGCAGCAGATGCAGGATCTTCTAGATAAAGCAGGACAAAATTAATTGGTGTTGATAATGGGTGACTCGAATTAACATATTGTGATGGACAGAACAGGATGTGAGGACTGCCTGGGTCAACCTGGGTGTGGTAACAGGAATAAAGAAGGAGAGGCTATTCTACACTTCTGCCTGGAAAATCGCTTGATAGTAGCCACACATGGTTCAGAAAGTGAGAGACAGTCTTAAGATCATATAAAAGAGTGGCCAACATGCAACTCGGGTAGATGTCCTCCTACAAAGGAAAGGGCACTGGGGTAGAATCAGTGATTGCAAAGTCATTCCCAGTGAAACAGTCAACCCACAGCATAAACCACTTTTTGACACAATCAGCTGCAAGCAGTGGTCATAGAAGGTTCTAAGGTCAACAGAGACCAGGCTGAAGACCTGGAAGTTGAATGGAGAGAAAGCACAACAGTTCAAAGAATTACTCAGGACTCTACCACCTCAAGAGAAGAGGAAACAAGTGGAGTTGAGAAAGAATGGCAGCACCTCAAAACAGCATGTGTTAGGACTACAGAATGGATATGTGGCCGAGCCAGGTATGGAAATAAGGTACATAAGGAAAGCTGGTGGTGGAATGCAGGAGTCCAGGAAGTTATCAAAAGAAAGAAGGCATGAAGAAAACGTGGGCAATAGAAAAGCCTTTCCAGGCTAGGAAGGACTACTGGTTGGCTAAGAATGGAGTTGCAATAGTAAAAAACAGGGCATCGGAGGTACTCTATGAGCTTCTCAAAAGTGAATCAGTAGGTGGTACACAGAAAGTGTATCAGGTTGCAAAACAAAGACAGAAAGATAAAGAAGATAATCAGACACCCTTCATAAGAGATGCCAGTAAGAACCTGCTCACTAGTTCACAAGACATCAAAGGCACATGGAAGGAGCACTTTCATCAGCTTCTGAATGAAGAAATTACCCCAGAAGCTGAACTGCCCCAGACACAGACTACAATGAGAGAAGAGGAAGTACCACCATAGAAAATGTAAAAATAACATTAAGGAAAATGAAATCAGGGAAAACAGCAGGCTCATATGAGGTCATTCCAGATATAATAAAGATACTGAGTGAGACAGGAGAAAAATAACTCCTGAGGGTGGTGATAGCAATGTAGAGAGAAAGGCATATCCCAGATGACTGGAGAATAAGCATATTAGTGCCAGTATTCAAGAACAAAGGGGACATTCACAACTTTGGGGAGTACAGAGATATCAAACTCCTATCACATTGCATGAAAGTTCTGAAGACAGTACTTGATAAATAAATATGCAGAGTAGTAGAAAGCAAATAAGAGATGGGCAGTTCAGATTCAGATCCAGATGCAGCACAACTGACCTAATATTTGCAGTGAGACAGATAGTTGAGAAGAAGATGAGGAAAAAGCCTAACTTGGCATTCCTAGACTTGGAGAAAGCATATGCCAAGGTCCCAAGAAAGCTGATTTGGGAAGTCCTGCAGTGTTCAAAGTCCCATAAAGATTGGTAGAATTACTGCAAGTCATATATAAGGACCCAATGACTCTAGTATTAACAGTGTTTGTTCTCACGGAAGGGTTCCCAGTGGGTGCATCAGGGTTTAGCATTAGCAAACAGGTTGGACGGGACAGATCAACAAAGTTGCTGTATGCAGATGATGTGGCATTACAGGGAAACTCTAATAAAGTACTTCAGGAAAAGATGGGAATTGAATGCAAAACTGAAGGCACATGGGATGAAACTGATTACAGAAAAGACAGCGGTAATGGCAGCAAATGGGGAAAATCAGAAAAAGCTGAGAACTGACATAGAATGGTAAATAGTAGAACAGGTTACGTCTTCAAGTATTTTGGAGGGATGATTGAGGAGTAGGGAAGTCTGAATGAGGAAGTTAAAGCGAGAGTCAGAGGAGCTGTAGCCAACTGATACAGTGTCAGGTGCAGAATATGACAGAAGAATGTCAAAGAAGCTGAAAAGTAGTGTGTACAAAACAGTGAAGTGACCAGTACTACTGCTTGATACAGAAACAGGCAGTAAATCAGAGCAGCTGAGGAAGCTATAGGTGATACAATGAAATGCCTGAAATGGGTGGTATGATGCACACTACAGGACAGATGAAGACACAAGGGCCTATGAGAAGAAGTCAAAGTAGCTCAAATTGCAGGAAATATCATAGAGAACAGAATACGGTGGTTTGAGTTCATGTGCAGAAAAGAAAAGCAGAAGACATTCTGGTGAAGAAGATTTGGGACAGACAACAAGAGGGCAGAGGAAACGAAGGCATCCAGCAAGGAGGGTGATGTATTGTGTGAGAGGAGACCTACAGCAGTCAGGCGTGAGTCTCAAAGAAGGCACGAGAGTGGCGCTGAATAGGCAGAGCTGGCAACAGTTGACACGATAACGTGACCCCATGCTGAAAATGGGAATGTGTGTGTGTGGGGGGGGGGGGGGAGTAGACAATAAAATTAATTTAATATTTGGAATATGGGTGTGCCTAGTAAAACGTAGATCTTGCTGCTTTTAGGTAGTCAGTTTACTTTCATTATTATAGAACAGTGGTCTGCCTGGTAGTTTTCCAGCATTTTAAATTTGCATATTCTGTTTTCAGCTGTTTGTAATCTTAGAGTACTGTAAATTGAACTGAAGGCTACCATATTTGTGTTTGGAAAGGAGAACATCTTTGGCAAGGGCAAGTTGAGCTTGTGGGGAGAGCAGATGAGAAATTCTTTAGCAGGGTAGGTTATAGAGAAGAAAAGACTTTGGTTGCAATGATATCAGTATGTGATGAGTGAAAAAGAACTTTGTCTAAATTCTATAAAATGCTGCTGCCTGCAAGAGAGTGCGCCTTCAAATGTCTCTGGGCTATGTGTATAGGCACATTTTCACTGCATAACCACAGGACTAACACCTAATACCCCCACAGGTGTCATGTGAGTGACAAACACCTCCCTCTCCTTGAGATGGGCAGGCTGGCAGCAACTGTTAACTCCCATTGTCCACTGACAGCTATTTTATGCACTGAGATCACTAGTCGGACATAGATCATATGACGACAGTTACAGCTTTATTCCTCTTTGCCAGAGTTTGACTGGTCTTTGCAAAACCCCCTTGGAACTAAGGCCTGGGAAGAAAAGCAACAATATTCATAGGTATGCACATAAATTAGAGCAACACTCTTTAAGAAGGTAACAGTTAGACAAGTGTTATACTGTGTCAAAGTTGGCTTTGGCTAGGCTTTTTAGCATGTTCAAGTTTTTTGCCTGGATCGGTCTCTTAGGAATTAAAGGTTTTGCCAGTTTTCCTTAATTTTATTGTTGGAGTATAGATTTCCAGGATTTGTCTCTGCAACAGTTACTGTTTGGTTTATTTTGTTAGCCAAGGTGCAGGGTTTGATTTTATTCTTTTTGTTCTAATTTGAGTTAGTATGGTTAAGAACGTTGAGTTGAAATGAGATACCGCATTTTCTAGGCACAAGGTTTTTAGGGTATTCCAACTTTATTTGATTGTAATAGGTGTGTTTCACTATATGGCTTGCTTGTTGTATTGCAAATTGTGGCAGGTGGTCATTGATGGTGTCTGGTAGACAACCACAAGTGCTAATTATGTCTGGGATACTAATTGGGGTCCAGGTGAGCATGGACTGCCTATTCTTCTGCTTTTTTTTTTTTTTTGGTGCAGTTATGAGTTGTGTGAAGCTAAATAAGTTCAAAGGTAGAGTGAGGCAGTCAAAAGTAGTGAGTTGCAAATTGAGATTTAGGTCTGTATTGGGGATATAATAATTGATACATAAGGTAAATGGAGAAAATATAATCAAGACAAATGAAGCCATTAGATGTTTCTATCTTACACTCCAAAATAATCATCATTTAAAATGAATTCCAAAATAGTATTTGAATAAAGGTCAAATTTTGTGTTTATATTAAAACTAAGTTTGATGTTTTTTGAAATATGCCCTGGACAAGCTGACAATGCTATTTTAAAATATTAATCACCACAGAATATAAGATACATGTTGTATCATGTTAAAATTGTGGGATGAGAAATGAAAAAACTGGCCTAGATAGACATTTAACTGTAACTCTGTATATGATCTTGTGTGATTAAGAACAACAATAAAGATTGCTTGTCACAAAAAATTGGAAAGTGACTTGAGTTTTTTTTTCCTTCCGTTTATAAGGACTTGTATCAGGAGGAGAGGATAAGGGAAGAGGTGGACTGGGAAAATGAAAGACTTGGATGTGGAAGAGTTTGATAGAGGTTAAAAGGAGGAATTTTGATAAGGAGGTTGAAGTAGAATGGGAGGCCACAACATAGGGAAGTTCAATGAGACGGATGTTTTCCCTGGTGATTTCATATATTGCTTAAGGATCGAATAGCAGAGGCAATGACAGGGATATCTGAGAAGGTGTTGGGGATCTTTTGGTTGTATTTTACCGGAATAGTGATGATGATTTTGTCAATAGATGGAAATGGAAGTAGTCCCTGAGTACTAACGAATGATCTTTCCATAATGGGGAATATGAAGTTCTCTGGTAGGAAGGAGGTGAAAGATTGACAAGAGCAAGGACTTTAAGTTATGGAATAGATAGGTATTGTTAAAGTATATACATATGAGTGTGATTGGTGGCTTGTGCTGTAATATTCGCAATGGATTTTGAACAAGGTGCCAAAAGAAGCTGAAGCAATATTAAATTATTTCAAACTATGATTTGTGTGATTGGTGAACAGTACTAATGTTGGGTATTGGTGGATTACAGAGGTTAGAGTTTTGTATTATAAAGTGAGGATGAGGGTAAATAGGCTATTATCCAGGCATGTAGAATTAAACATTAAGGTTAATCATTTGTGAACTGAGGGGGTGGAGCTAGGAACTAAACCTTCTATTTAAGGGGTAAAATAAAACATTTCAGAGCTTTATTGGAAAGGCTCACCCAGACTCTTGTAGTATTCGGGCTGGTAATGTGGTTGTTGTACTGTAGGGGCGCTGTGGGGAATTCAGCATGTACTGTTGGTTCTATATTCTCTGGTAACCTGTTGGTTCTGTGTAGTAGATGACTTGCAGAAGTTGTGTGAAGAAGCATGGGTGCGCACCTGGAGGCTCTTAATAAAGAAAGGCCTTACAACTCTATAAACCGTGTGGTCTCCTTCCTTACCACGATATAACATATTGGCGACGAGAAGATGGGATGCCTCCGAGTCCGCTGCGAGTAAACTGGTGGGCTGCAGTTCATGTCGGACGACGAAGAGACGGGGCCTGCTGGAGTGATGTCTGGTTCCATGTTGGGGTCACTGGTTGCATACGACTGTCAGACACAGACCTGGGAGGAGTATTGTGAAGTGTTGGAACATTTTTTTGAGGCAAACCAGATAATGGAAGCGGGTCGGAAGCGAGCCATATTGCTAAGCTCGGTGGGCAGTAAGACATACAGTCTGATGAGGAACTTATTGAGTCCGGATAAACCGGGGGACAAATCGTTCACAGAGTTGACGAGTTTACTTCAGTCACAGTATAATCTGAAGCTGAGTGCAATAGTCCAGAGGTTCAAGTTAAATTCAAGGACTAGAATGGCTAATGAAACGGTAATGGAGTATGTCGCAGTGTTGAGGGAACTGGGACAACATTGTGATTATGGGGACAGACTGACCGAAATGCTACGAGATAGGCTCGTATGTGGCATTGCAGACGACCGCATACAACGCAGACTGTTAGCGGAGCCTGACTTGTCGTTTGAAAAGGCCTTGAAGTTGGCACAGGCCATAGAGACAGCGACTAAAGACATTCGTGATTTACAACAGAAAACCACGGAAGGGGTTGGAAGCAGGAGTGCAACCCCACTGCCAGTGCATAAAGTGGTTATGGAGCATAAATCACAAGGGAAGTCTGGTCAGTATGCTTGTTACAGGTGTGGAGGTGAACATTTGTCACGGAACTGTCGTTTTTTAACTGTAAAATGTCATGCTTGCGGGAAAAAGGGCCATGTAAAGAAAATGTGCCGCTCAATACCCTCTCGGAAGCAGCCAAAAAAGGGGGAGGAAAGAAGCAGTATGATGGAAAGGAAGGGAAACCGAAAAAATAAACGGCAGTATGCACACCACATGCGTGAAGTTACAGATAAACCAACCAGGGAAGCCGAAGAAGTGTTCACAATGTTTAACGTGAAAGAGGCCAAGTGGGAAAGAGTTGAGCCCATTAAAACCCAGTTGGACTTAAATGGTAAAATGGTGCAGTTTGAAGTGGATACGGGGTGTAGTGTCACAGTTCTGTCAAAGGCAGAGTATGGGAAGTTATGGCCCAGAGAAGCTCCGAAGCTGCAGGACTGTTCAGTGACTTTGAAAACCTACACGGGTGAAATAGTTCCTACGTTGGGAATGGTAAAAATGAAGGTAAAATATAAAGACCAAGTCAAAGAGTTGCCAGTCATGGTGGTAGCAGGTAAGGGACCAAACCTGCTAGGCCGGGTGTGGTTAAAGGAGCTAAACATGGACTGCCAACAGCTCCATAAAGTAGAACAGCCGGGCCTGACCTTGCAAGAGGTGCTAGAGAATAATGAAGAAGTGTTCAAAGAGAAACTGGGGACCTGGAGGGGTCCACTAGCAAAAATACACGTGAAAGAAAACGTAACGCCAAGATTTTACAAACCCCGTCCTGTACCATACGCGATGAAGAAGAAAGTTGAGTTTGAGTTAGAGAGACTCACTAAGCAAGGTATAATTGAACCAGTAAAGTTTGCGGAATGGGCCGCACCAATTGTTCCAGTATTAAAGCCAGATGGTACTGTACGCATATGTGGTGACTACAAGTTAACAGTGAACCAAGTCTCAAAGCTGGAGCAGTATCCCTTGCCCAAGGTGGAGGATGTGTTTGAAAAGTTGTCGGGAGGTGAAAGGTTTAGTAAACTGGACCTCAGTCAGGCATATCAACAAGTAGTGCTGGAAGAAGGGTCAAAGGCGTATGTTACCCTGAACACACACAAAGGTTTGTTCCAAGTCAATCGTTTACCTTTTGGGGTTTCCTCGAGTCCAGCTATTTTCCAGAGAATAATGGAGGGACTAGTGGCAGGAATTCCAAAGGTGGCTGTGTATTTAGACGATATCCTGTTGATGGGTAGGAACATTCGAGAGCATCTGGAGACGCTGAATGAGGTGCTGAGACGACTGCGAGAGGCAGGTCTACGGGTGAAGCGGAGTAAATGTGCTTTCATGGCAAAGGAAGCAGAATTCCTGGGCTACAAGGTGGATGCATCAGGCCTACACCCCCTGCCAAATAAAGTGGAAGCCATTCAACAGGCACCAGCACCCACAAATGTTACAGAACTGAAAGCCTATTTAGGCTTACTTAACTATTATAACAGGTTCCTGCCAAATCTGTCAACCCTGTTAGCTCCTTTACATAAGTTGTTAAGGAAGGAGGCTCAGTGGTCGTGGAAAGAGGAACAGGACAGAGCATTTGAAAAGTCAAAGGAACTAATGCAATCTTCAGAGGTTTTAGTGCACTACGATAGTCACAAGGACTTAATTTTGTCATGTGATGCCTCACCTTATGGGTTAGGGGCTGTGTTGGCACACCGGATGCCAGATGGACAAGAGAGACCCATTGGGTTCATGTCACGAACTTTGACACAAGCAGAGTCAAACTATTCTCAGTTAGATAAAGAGGGTTTAGCTGTCATGTTTGGAATCAAGCGATTTCACAAGTACCTCTATGGGAGGAAGTTTACTATTTGCACTGATCATAAGCCTTTGTTGTCATTATTCAACGAAATGAAAGCAGTACCGCAGATGGTTTCTCCCCGCATTCAGAGATGGGCTGTAACATTGAGAGCTTATGAATACGAGATTGTTTATAAGCCCGGGAAACATCATAGTAATGCAGACGCGCTAAGTCGTTTGCCAATGCCAGGGCATCTCCAGGAAGAGGAAGCGGAGGATCGAGTTTTGATGATGGAAGACGTAACATTGGTGTCTGCTAAGGAACTGAGAGTTTGGACACGTAAAGACCCGGTGCTTGCTAGAGTGTTTCAGTGGGTCCAGCAAGGCTGGCCAGTCCAACAAACGGATCCAGTTTTTCGACCTTATGAGGTGAGGAAAACAGAGCTGAGTGTGCAAGATGGATGCGTATTGTGGGGGGCACGAGTGATAATTCCGTCCCCAGGAAGAAGGGCACTTTTACAGCAGTTGCACCAAGGTCATGTGGGCATTACCCGAATGAAAGCTTTAGCCCGAAGTTATTTTTGGTGGCCAAAGTTGGACCACGAGATTGAAGTCATTGTGAATGAGTGTAAAACATGTCAACAACATCGCAACTTGCCGGTGGTGGCGCCACTACATCCATGGGAGTGGCCGAGTAGACCTTGGCAGAGACTTCATATAGACTATGCAGGACCTTTCATGGGGGCCATGTTTTTGATAATCATGGATGCTCATTTGAAATGGATGGATGCTTATCAAGTCAAGACACCCACTTCTCTCGTTACCATTGAATGCTTGAGGAGGAGTTTCAGTAGTCAAGGACTGCCTGAGACTATTGTATCCGATAATGCTTCATGTTTCACGAGTGAAGAGTTCAAGGGTTTTCTGAGAAAAAATGGCATCGTACACATCACATCAGCACCCTACCATGCAGCTACAAATGGTTGTGCTGAAAGAGCTGTGCAGACTTTTAAAGCAATGATGAAAAAGTCTGGAGAAGGAAGTTTAGCAGCAAAAGTATCAAGGGTGTTATTCAACTACCGTATTACACCACAATCTACCACGGGTTTGTCACCTGCCGAGATGTTGCAAAAACGTAGATTGAGATCCACGTTGGATCTAGTGTATCCAAATGTCCGAGCTAAGGTAGAGGGGACCCAGTGGAGGCAAAAAGAATGTCATGATCGACGACGGAGAGAGAGAAGTTTTCTGGAAGGAGATGCAGTGATGACGCGAAATTTCAGTTATGGACCTAAGTGGATTCCAGGGTTCATTGTCAAGAGCACAGGACCATTATCGTACCAGGTGAGGTTGAATGGAGATTTCGTAGTGAGGAGACATGTAGACCAGATTCTGCGGAGCGAACAGAAGAAGGATGCCATGGAACTGCTGGCCTCGGAACTATCGTTAAGTTCGGAACCAGGGCTCGCAGTGGCAGGAGGATCGCAAATCGAGGGAGACCGCCAGAACGTGGAAGGAGAGGTTTCTGAGGATCCAACTGTGCCAGGGAAGGACACACCGATACCTGAAGTGGTAAAAGTGACACCAGAGTCACCTAAGGTGGTACCATTGCGCCGTTCTAAGCGTGTGCTGGTTAAACCTAGTTACTTGAAGGACTATCAATGTTAACAAAAGTGCATGTATAGATTACCAGCCTTAAAAAAATAGTAGTTGGTATGGTAACCAGTTAATAACTAGCCTGTTATTTACAAGTAAATGATTAAATGCATTATGGAACTTGTTCCCTAGTTTTGCTCATGTAAGACAGTATGTCTTAGCTTAAAAGGGGAGGAATGTAGTATTCGGGCTGGTAATGTGGTTGTTGTACTGTAGGGGCGCTGTGGGGAATTCAGCATGTACTGTTGGTTCTATATTCTCTGGTAACCTGTTGGTTCTGTGTAGTAGATGACTTGCAGAAGTTGTGTGAAGAAGCATGGGTGCGCACCTGGAGGCTCTTAATAAAGAAAGGCCTTACAACTCTATAAACCATGTGGTCTCCTTCCTTACCACGATATAACAACTCTGCTACACTTTGCTGTGAGGGAAAGGTTGGCTTGCTTTTTATTTGTTGCATTATGTATTGGTTTATTGCCTTTTTATATTTTGAGTGCTGTGATTTGTTTTCTTTACCGTGTGTTTTGCTTGTGTTCTGCTTTTAACTGCATATTAAAACTTCAAAAGACACCACAGCTGTGTTTCTTGTGAGTCAGGCAGAAATCCCCCCCCCTACCCTGTCACTGTTGTGTTCTTAAATACCACTGTCTTTCTAGCTGCCTGCCTCTTATGTTAATTTGACCATATATCCCATTTCCTCTCTGCTTTCACTGGCTTGTGTGAGTAAGGATAAAATTATAATTTTGTGAAATCACTCCCCTTCAACTATTTAAATTTATTGGCCATTCTACTGTATTCCATAGTACCAGAATACAAAAGTGATCACCCCCTTTCAAACTATTTTGCTGTTTTAAAAATAGTGACTCGCCACTAAAACTTGTAAAACTTAAGTTACCTACTTTCACATCTAACTTCTCTAGTGCACACTGCAGTGTTTAGGATAAACCATTTTTTTCATCTTACCTTTAAGCATCCCTGTGACTAGCACTTGCTCTAATACCTGCTGGAAAGCACTAGGAAGCCTTAAACTGATACAAGCACTCAACTCTCCTTATTAATAAGGAGAAATTAATCATAGGCACTAAACAGCTTATAATTGCAAAGTACCTTGCTAAGGTAAAGGAAAACAGCTCCTGTACTTAAAAAAAAAAAAAAAAAAAAAAAAAAAGCACCTAACCAGGCATGTCCAAGGGTCAGCATATGTTGATTTCTCCTGTCAACCTGGTGAATCTGGGCATACTGGGGCAATGCAGCAATTGCCTCATGTACACAGACAACCTTCTCCGCCTACCACCCAACACTACAACCTATGAGAGATGCACTTACATAGCCAAACTGGAAGCAACGCTCTCTCCATCCAAGATTGTGCTAGACAGTCAAGAGGAGAAGGTTAACACCCACACTACACCTCAAGCGACACATAGCCCTTCTAAACTCACACCACCAACACCCACACATAGCAACACTAAATCCACGTATGTGGAGGCCCTTAACTGTAACCTACCCAAGCAACAAGGACCTCCGAAGCTGAAATGTAAACAAACACCAATCACAACCAAAGTGTCACATAGCTCACAACACCACTTTGCCACCCAGCAACAGCCCCTAAGGCAAGACAACGTACCTAACACTTTAGTCATAGGTGACTCTATAGTCAAGCACACTGATGTCCCACTCACCAGGCTGAACAAGGATAAAATTACAGTGAGCTGCCTGTCAGGTGCTAGGATCTGCCACATAACTCATGCACTCAAGTCACTCCACAACAAGTACAAATATGACTCTGTCATTGTCCATGTTGGAGTGAATGACTTGAGACATACCTCCCTGGACTATATGAAAAGAGACATGAAAGAGCTCTTGAATCATGTGGCCCAGGCAGGTATGACCCTAGCCCTGAGTAGCATCCTGCCTTTGCCCAGAATGATACCACAATATAAGGACAAAATGACTGACTTCAACAATTGGCTAAACTTCTAGTGTCATTCAAAGGGGATCCAGTATCTGTCTGCCTGGGACGACATGATCAACAGACCACGATTCTTTCCCAGAGATGGTCTGCACTTGTCGCCCCTGGAATTCAGGTTACTGGCTAAGGCTCTTGCCACCCCTATAGTGCCTTTTTTAGGCAAAGTTCAAAGGACAAAACCACCACAGTAACAGGTACAAGCATGCAAAATTTGAAGGTAATGCTACTCAATGCTAGAAGTTTAAACCTCAAAATGCACTCTCTCGAGGCACTCCTAAAAATGGAGAACATTGATATCTGTGCAGTAACTGAGACCTGGTTCAAGGCTCCAGAGAGCACCCCTGCAATACCAGGCTACAACTCTTACCACACTTTTCGGCTACCAAACCAGGATCGAAACACTAAAGGTGGAGGATTGTCCATATTCACCAAGGATATTCACACCACCAGGTTAGTTGCCCAACACAATGTGTCTGAAATTCTCCAGGTGAAACTAACATTAGGTAAGACTGCAATACAAATTGTAGCTTGCTACAAATCCCCCACCATGCCCCATGATTCTCACTACACCTTTCTAAACATACTGGAAAATATTAATATACAACCAAACATCCTAATATTGGATGACTTCAACTACCCTGCCGTTAACTGGGAAAACTACTCGTGCATCAACACCTTTTCCCAACGGTTCTTGGAATTCATAAATTCCAATGCCCTGGATCAACTATTCCATTGTCCCACCAGGGGCTCCAATATCGTAGATCTGGTCATTACCAACATGGGAAATCGATGCTCCACGTCTATGGTCGCCCCCTCGTTGGTCAGGTCAGACCATAAGCTAATCACCCTTAACATCCACATCCCACCCCCACCCCCCCAGTAAGGAAACCTCCATAAAAAATGTCTCCAAGGCCAACTTCATACTACTCAAGTCAGAAGTGACAAACTTCATGACACCCATGCAGACGGGAACTGAAAGTACGAATGCTGAGTCCTACACTAAGGCACTGTATGAGCACATCCACTCATGCATGAATTGTGCCATCCCAAATACAACCAAGATGCTCTCCTCCAGAAAAAGGAAGCCAATCTGGTGGTCCCCTGCCATAAACAAACTTTACAACCAAACAAAAACAACTGTTGCAGAAAAGAGGAAAATCCCAGGATGCAAAAAACTCCCTTACCAGCCTCAGTAAGAAGCTGAGATCTCTCATAATATCCTCCAAAGTTAGTTACGAAAATAAAATTGCCAAAGATTCCAAAGACAACCACAAGGCATTCTTTAACTATGTCAAGAATCTAAATTGCAATGCTCAGATCTGCTCTGAACTACAGCAGAATGGCATTAAATATACTGATCCCAAGGATATTGCCAATATCCTGGCAGATCAATTCATTGCAAACTTCACCCCCTCTCTCCCCCTAAATGGCCCAGCTCAATACTGGAAGATTGCCAAATTCCAGTAATAATGGCCACACAAGTAAAAAACGCACTCTCCAAAGCTTAGAATATAGCATCCATGGGACCAGATGACATCCCGGGCTGTGTACTACATGAACTACAAAATGAACTGGCACCTCACCTAAGTGTCATGTTTAATCATACCATCACCTCAGGCTTCGTGCCCATTGAGTGGCACACAGCTACAGTTATCCCACTCCACAAGGGGGGATCCACCTTGGATCCCAGGAACTACTGCCCCATCAGTCTGATGAGCCTGATCTGCAAGGCCATGGAATGTATTATCATGGAACGTATAAACAAAGACATTGGCAACCTTAAAACTCTGGACCCCACTCAGTTTGGGTTCGTGAAGGGCCGATCTTGTTTCCTGAACCTTATTGACTTCTTCGACTCAGTCTCCAGAGCTGTGTATGAGGGTAAGGCAGTCCACACAGCCTATCTGGACCTCGCCAAGGCCTTTGACACCATCCCCCATTCTTGAATCATAGATAAACATACTAAGCTTGTCATTAATCCCTACATCACTCGATGGGTTGCCAACTGGCTTACTGACAGAACCCACACTGCAAAAGTAGCTGACTCCAAATCCAGCTCCAGACAAGTGACAAGTGGAGTACCTCAGGGTTCAGTCCTGGGTCCTCTCTTGTTTGGCATCTACTTCTCTGAAGTACAGGCCAACACTAAGGGACTCTGGCTAACAAAGTTTGCAGATGACTGCAAACTGGGAGCCATTAATGAATTTCCAAACGATGTGGATACTCTACAAAAGGACCTTACAGAAACAGATGCTTAGTGCCAGAGCCATGGGCTCAAGCTCAATGCCAAGAAATGTATAGTTATCCCCTTTGGGAAAAAGACATGTACCCATGAATTATCACATAGGTGGCAGTACACTAACCACCAAAAGTGTGATAAGAAACTTAGGGACACAGGTGGACAGTGGTCTCACCTTCAATAACCACATCGCCACAACAGCCAGGAAATCCTTCTATGTGGCACACTTCATCACTAAGGGCTTTTCATCCAGAAAAAAGGAGGTCATTGTCCCACTGTACTCATCCCTCATTAGATCCATTATAGAATACAATGCCCCATTTGGTATGTACCTCTCAAGACATCTGCAACAACTGGAAAGGCCGCAGAAATACCTCACTAAAAGAATTGCAGGCCTAAAGCAGATGCCCTATGCTGGAAACAAGTTAGAGAGTTCAAACAGCCAACAAAAGCAAACCCAAAGGGGTACGCAAAAGTATTTTTAAAGTATCTAACATTTATTAAAACCAAGCAATGTCTTCATTGACCTACCGAGCAACTTCATCAGAATAAAATACAGAACACAAGGGTATTCACTTTTAAAATCTCGTGCAATGGGCGGCCAGAAGTACTAACCAATCAGTACTAAATCTCATAAATAATACATCGAGTAAGACACCACTAATAAAAACACAATGAATGGAATTTGTGTTTACACCTGGAGCACTTGTTGTACCACAGTTGTATAATTTTTATTGCGTGCTGCCTGTGCTTTATGTTCCTTTATAGAATGTTTAGGAAAGGTTTACAAAGACCTTTTAATGTTGTAAAGCAAACTTAGGGAGAGACCATGACCTGTTCCTGAAATAAGCACTTTTGTTCTTTATTTGTAACTAAGAACTTCATCAGATAAATGTAATGCAACACATATCAGGTTTAAAAATGGTGCCCAACAGATCACATGATCGAAACATTCAGTCCCCCTTTCCACAGCTTTTAAAGTGACATCTCAATACAAATCAAAGTAACAAATTAAATTAATGAATGCAAAACCTAAACCTGTCGTATTTCACAATCACATTTAAATTTGTTGTGTTAGTAAAAAGCATTTTATGTTGACAATTTAATTTAAACTAGGATATTAATCCAAATTTAGTATGATTTTCTATTCTGACTCTTGGCATTCTAAAAGTATGTTATAGTTGCTAGAGAAGTCACTCATGTCAACAAAATCTAGCACAAAAAAATGGACTTTTTTATAATTCTCACAACACAAATCATGTCTTGCTAGGGCATTACTAGTGTCCCCTTTTCTTATTGCTGATGAATGTTCATATGTTCTATGAGACAGCTTCCAAATAGTCTTTCCTACATAAAAACAGGTGCATGAATCACAGCGAAATAAGTAAACAAAAACCCTTCGAACTACAATTGTACCTTTGGTATGCAAAAATATTCATAAATGACTAATGGAAATACTAGTTGTATTAAAGATAAAGTGGCACTGCTTTCATTTGCTGCATTTAAAATTCCAAAAGGTACCTTCTCAGAATCTTTTCAGTCCATTCTGTTTTTCTAGAATGGATCTGATAGAATTCATCCTTTGTAGGTGAAAATCGGGTGTTGGCCTAAAATGTTTGCAACATTCCCATTGCCTAAAATTATTTTCCAGTTATTCTGTAGGATATCTCTGCCGATAGTCATGTCAGTGGTGAAGGGGACTGGAAAGACACCCCTATAGTCAATCAGAAGACTAGTCTGTGGGTGTGTATCTCCTCAATAGTCAACAAACAACTGTTTTGGCCCTTTCCAAAGATTAGTTTAGCTTTCCCAGTCTGTAACAAATGAGTTTCACCAATGATGGTGGCTAACCAATCAGAATCATAGCCTCTGACTATGAAGAAATGCTTTAATGTTTCCATCTGTTCCTCAAAAAGTTTATCATTGCTCATTAATCTGCTGAGCCATATGCATTGTCCCCTCACCACTCCCTTCTTCATGTGATGTGGCTGTTGACTGTGTCTATGTAAATAGTTGTTCACAAAGGTTTCCTTCCTGTAGACTTTACTCTTGATTCGACCATCACATTTATTTATTTGTTTTTATTTTGCATTTGTTTACCAAGAAAGTCTGACTGGACACATGTGGAAGCCTGAGGAGAAAAGCTCCACATTGAACATACAGAAGTAGCAATATAGAAGTAGCAATATAAAGTCAATGTAGTATAAGGTGTTAGTTATAAATTTAGGCTAATTCGGTTTATACATTAAAAAGTTAGGAATTGTCTAACAAATAAAATTCAGTGGATTATTATAAAAGACTTTGCCATACAACAAGACAATGGACCATCCAAGGTTTCTAGCAAATTTCTATAATTATAAAGTATATAATAAAATAAAATACTTGGTGTAGAGAGTGCTATTTGATTTTAACATTAGAGATAGTGGTGAGAGTATAAATTATGAAAGTAGCAGGAGTATCAGTTGTAGACAGAAGAAGGTATAGAGCCAAAAAGAGCCTTAGGTTATGCTGAGGTAGTGGTACGGTTAGAGATTGAGAGAGAGTTGTTATTCAGGGGTAGAGCAGGGACACAGCCATTTGCTTTAGAGATGGCTTTTTAGAGTTGTTTTAAATTGAGCTAGGGATGTAGAAGTAGTAATACATCACATACATCGAAAGTCAAATTGATGTCCAAAAAATTAATGGACATCCCAAAACAACTACTAGTAAACTTCAAAGAATGACTGCTGAATTTAAACCATTCAAGTAGTTTGTTGAATGCATCTTCGGACCCTTTCCACATGATAAACAGGCCATCAATAAACCTTTTTTAGAAAGCCACTATGGTGTTTTATGCTTGTAACACATATTAATCTATGCTATGTTAATAAATATGTTATTATGGGTTCTTGTCAGTTGATTGAGTTTCAGAAACTCAAAACTATATGGTCAAGACCATATGACTGAGCTTTTGAAAACCTGAAGCTTTTGAATGGAGATCGCGGTACAGTGCAGATCGAGAAATGTACCCTTTTCCTCACTGTAGTGTGATCTCGGAGTTGGTATATATAATTTGCAGGGGTACAGCCTCGCACATGGCGGTTCGGGGGGGGGGGCTTGTCCTACTGTAAAAATGTAAAAAAAGTAGATTTTTGTGGGGTATTTTATGTTCTTGTTTTCACAACTCAATCATATGGTCTTGACTGTATGAATTTCACATTTCTGAAAATTCGATCATCTGACGTAGACCCATTATTATACATGTCTTATCAATGTTTGTTATCCTTTTTACTCTTCCCTTTTCTTACAGCTAAATTGTTGTGCAACATATAAATTTAGATGCCTTTGGGGCAGCTCACAGCTGATACTTAGCCTATCAACTAATTAATATATACACATTGTTGCTGTGCTTTGGTACAAAGAATTTAAGAATTAGTTTATATCTAATAGAGGCAAATGGGAAGACATAGTGCGAGCAGGTGGGTAAGCAAATATATAAATGGTGGAGGGAAAACTTACACTCTAGTAAGTAAGATGCTTACAGTTAGGGTGATGATGTTGTGTCAGCTGTTCTACTGAGTCTGCCATCTGTGTTTAGACCCAAGGAAAAATGTATAAAAGTTTTAAAACATCTGTGTGAGGAATTTATGTGGTAAGGGCTATGCTGAAAACCTAGAATGACTATGCAGGCACTGATAGTTTATGGAAGAAGGGGGGGGTTCCAGAATTTTAAGAGACACATTGTTGTGGTAGATTAAGGATGATAATAAAGAGATTAAAGTATGAGGGAAGTGGATGACAATATGATGACAGTCCAAGAGATTGTGTGAGAGGAAGGAGGGTTACATTAGGTGGGTGTAAAAATTTAGCAGGAGTTTGGGGATATGACAGGGGATAGGAGACAGTGTTAAATTGAGTAGGAAATATTACATGATAAAATGGTAATTACTTCAAGTGGTAGGATTCTGTTGAGTGGGGCAGAGGATGAAATGAGACTGAAAAGACACGGGGGATAGTTGGATGAAAGAGAAGAGGTGGAATAAGACTTGAAAGTATATGTGAAGGTAATTTGGTTTAAAGAAAAAGGGGTCTGGCTGAGATCTTACAGAGTTCAAAGGGTAGTGATAGAAAATATGCAGAGGAAGAAGAAGAGTACAAGAGATTGGGCAACTAAAGTCAAGGACCTCATGGATGTATGGAGCAAGGTAAGTGGAAGAAGACTGGGTATGGCACTAGGTGAGGAGAAATGGGGAAGGCTGGCTGAGAGTTTGTGTAAGAAAGATACTGGGGTTAAAATTACGTGGTGGTGGTATTATGGCAGGTGGGTATGGATTTTAAGTGATTGGATTACTTTAATGTTCAACAGATGAGTCTGGTAACTTGTTGAATAGGTTCATAGGTTCATAGGTAGGTACTAGGCTATCGGCCCTAAGGCCTATGCAAGCCTAGCTATAACAATTCCCTGGACATTTTTTCCCACAATATTTACTTATCTGAACATATAAGGCAGGCCTTTGCAAAGCCTCAGCTAGGGAGGGGCAAAGGAGGTAGATTTTCTGGGTACAATTTGTTAGGGAGCATGATCAGTACTGTACAGGAGATGCTGGATGTTTCCTTAAAGCAGTCTTTATTATTATATAAACTGATGAGTCATCATTTAAACAGTCTTTATCTCAGCCATGGGTACTTTATAACATTCCTTCAGGCAGTTGTTCTATGTATATTATGGGGTCTAAGTGACTGTAGGGTTGTGAGTAATATTTCATTTAAGCAGTCATGACTGTGACTGAGGCTGGTCTAATAATTGCAGTCATTCTTGTTTAAATAGTTGCATCTTTTGCAGCACTGTTTGTGAGCCTGAGTCTAGACTATATTCTATGACTGTGATAGCAGGTGCAGGGGAGACATGAGGATAGAAATAAGTAGTTTCTTAATTATCTAATTTCTGTATAAACTGTTAGAACATTTTCCTGGTTTTAAAATTTACCTGTTTAGGAACTTTGCCATTTTAGTGTTCACATATCTGTTTAATAACAGGCTTCCTTTATACTGGTTAGGGATTCCTGTAAAGCTTGGCTTTATGCTTCCTCTGTTGCTCCTTCTGTTCCTGGGGCCACTGTATTGAGGGGCATTGTGGTGTGACTTTCTCATCTGATGAGTCTATTTCCTCCAGATGAGAGCAACCTCTCTGGCGAGATTGGCTATGAATCTCCCTGCAAATTGAAACATGCAAACATTCATTTCTAGGTTGGGTGGGTCTTGAGACATAGCTTGTGAGGACATGCCAGCCCAGGGACAAAGAACAGCAATATCTCAGAAATCACTCAGAGCTCCTGCAACCATGATGGCTTGTGTGATCTCCCTCCCTCAACAGTCCCCCTGCCCACCCCCGGGATGGGCATGCCCTATCTTCCAGCTTCATTAGTCCATCTGGTTGGAGGCATTTTTTGCAGCAGAATAAGTGATGGTTATGCTTTGCTAAGAGATATAAGTGCTTACATCAGTAACGGCTGTAGTGTTATAGTCTATAGTACTGATGCACGATTCATTGACTTAGTCACCCCTGTGTGGTCGCTAGCTTTGTACCTGCACACCTTACTGCTTCACTGGGTATTGAAAAATATGTAGGTGTCACACAGCACAAAGATGTATCTAAAGAACCTGTAAAATAGTGTGAGCAACTGATTTTGGTATTCTGGGGAAAGAATAACTGATCTTGTTGTCCTAGTCTACTTTTCACTGCTACTCAGTTTTCTTCCTTTATTTTATTTCTTTCTTACTTAGTTAGTCTAGCTGTACCATTTCTTGAAATGGCAGGGACACATTTTTTTTTAATCATTAATAAGGAAAATGGCTACCAGTTAGTGATAATGCTACTCTACTCCTTAATACACTTACATATAAACATCTTTACCAAAGCATACTCTCTCCTCAATAAATGGTGTAAGGACACCCCCAACTACTCTCTTCAAAATTAATTCAAATTTTCTCTTCCTTTCTAGGCCTTCCATTACTCTTGCTATCAGTAAGAGATCCTGCTCTAAACTGTCTCCAGTTGGCTGGGGCTCCCTACTTCATCCCATCATGCTGGCAGATAACCTTGTCTCAATCAAAACGTCACTTGATTGCCACTTGCATGATAAAAAACACATAATAAGCTGGTTAATATATTTTCTGCCTGTATGAGCTATCCTACTGTTATCATTACCTTAGTGTATCCCTCCTCCTTATTTTTGAATCTTGGTACAAAATAATGTTTTTGACTATGCATGTTATTATTTAATTGTTAACTTTATAATAATCCATGCTATGGTGTGCTTATCTCATGCCTATACTTTCATAAACAAACTCTCTTGACTCTCTTGATTGTATCACTTTGCATCTTTTATTAGTATATGTCTTTTATACGGAATATTAAGCTTCAGACATAAACTTTCCTTCTGTACTTAATGTATTTTGTAAATAATGTATTCCATTATTTACTGTTACATTTTTTGAACGCCTTGGCTCAGGCCGTGACTGTAAATGGTCCTTGGACAAGTCCACTTAGCTGGTTAAAAAATTAAATAAGTAAATACAATATTGAAAAGTTGTTAGACAGGTGATAGTTAAGGCAGCGATCTAATGCATAATGCTTACTAGTGACAGAGATATGATACCCCTGTCCAGTAACAACTGTTAACAAGAGTCAGTTCCTTTTAAAACTGGTTTTAATTGTCAAGAGTACAGAAATGTTACACTGATAGATTATGCAGACATCAAATACGATATTAATATGTGATGCACAAGCTTTCATCATAAAGTCACTGACTCCATTTCAACCATCCCATAACTACTCAGTACTCCATTAAATACTGAAAATAGCAACAAAATGTCCCTTAGTAAGGTTAATGAATCCATCTCCCCTCTCCCCGCCAAACAAAAAGAGAGAAGAGCTTTGGTCCGAGATGTTTGTTCAAGCTTACTAACATTTTTAGACCTCCCTTTGGAAACAATTGTTAATGCACAAGAAGGGGTGCAACAGTCTATAGCTCAGACAGTAAAATCCCTACTATTTGTCCAACAAACACCACAAATCAAATGCAATATCAGAAAACCAGCCTTAGTTATCACGGACTGTGATATGAAGGATGAAAAACATGGTCACAACAATCAGTGAATCAATTCACTTATCACTATTTTGTACTTAAAATGGAGGTAAGTGTGCTGATGTATGAAATGTAATCTATGGATTTACATGATTAAGGTGTTATATAATCTTACCATCCTTACTGTTAATAGTAATGATCTTGGGAGATCCAAATAGTAGATAGTATTAAGGATGTGGTTGACATACTTAAATTAAGCAACGATCCCCCAATCACCACCACTATATCTAATCACAAGACGAAGAAAGTCAGTGAACTGTGATGTTTATCATTATCTTTGGGGCCCTGGCCATATTCACTTTTGGGTACCATTTATAGCATTTATTACACACCTGTTTTTGTTTATATTAACTTATATATCTTGCACATTATTAGAACGTTTCTTTTTGGGTCTTCTGTGTACAACAATTCAGTCAGCAATTCTATCATAGTTGGTGTGTGTGTGTGTGTGTGTGTGTGTGTGTGTGTGTGTGTGTGTGTGTGTGTGTGTGTGTGTGTGTGTGTGCGTGTGTGTGTGTGTGTGTGTGTGTGTGTGTGTGTGTGTGTGTGTGTGTGTGCGTGCATATGTGCATGCGTGTGTGTGTGTGTGTGTGTGTGTGTGTGTGTGTGTGTGTGTGTGTGTGTGTGTGTGTGTGTGTGTGTGTGCATGTGTGTGTGTCTGTCTGTCTGTGTGTCTGTCTATATGTAAGTATACATTAAGTGAACACATTCTGTATTCAAGAACATCCCTACTACATTTCTTGTGCTGCCCATTAAGTAAGAAAGATTGCAAAATCACTGTAGATATAGTTTACACTTTGTGGTAACCTTTATGAATCCCCCTTGATATTTAAGGCTGCAAGAAAATCAGTAGGAAAGCTAAAATTAGGATGAGGAAGGTGGGTATTGTGTGCTGTCGATTCACTAAGAACAGTTTACACTTGTACACTTAATGTAGGCTTTAATAAATCTGGCACTACATAGTCATGGAAAAAGCTTCAACATATTATAACATTTTAAACAGTCATTTAATAATATATATGAACAGACATTAAGTAATATAAATTAAGAAATATAGTTACATTTACCCAATAGAGTAGATGCATGCAAAATAAAGGCAACTATTATAATATAAAAGGTACTTTTGCATTTAGTAGATGAAGAAGATTCAGCATCGAAAGAGGTGTTTTAGTAGGTTTGTCAAATGGGTCTTGTGATTAGTGCTTAGAAATTCAACAAAATGGAACTGAGTAACGGAACTAGTTAAAAGATGGAATATTATGCATGTTCAGACAATTCCATATGTCTTCCATAAAGTTTATATTGGAAGTATAGAAGTGGAGTGGAAAGCAGTGTCACAAAAACTATGCATATGGCTAAGAGATGCTAGTAAAACTGTCCTGTTATTAGTGAAGAATGGCTGTGGGGCATAGAATTCTGATTGAAGAAAACAGTTTGACAATATGGCAAGCTGAAGTTTGCAGTGCCACATATTATACAGGAGTAGATCCACTGATTCGATAAGTGAAGTTTTAATTGTGTTGTAAGAATTTACTTTCTGAATGAATTTCAATGGTAGTGAGATATGGTTCAGTAGCTTAGCTACACTATTTAAGTACAGAGAGTCAACCTGCAGTATTATATGATTTACTTATAGTGATTAAAGATTTTTCTCTAGAGTGTAAAATTCTATTAGGGGAGTAGTGCTATATAGTGCTGGGCCACTTTCTGGCTTACAGACAAGTCTGTGTACAGTAATCAGCTACAGGTGATGTGGTAGCTCTAAGCGGTTTCATTTTAATGCTAATTTGGTAGTTTATTGCTCAGGTTTGGACAGTTGTAAGCTGAAAGTTAGTGACGATTGGGACAGTGTAGATAAGACATAGCAGTAAGAAAGTAAATGCGATATGTATTTTAGCTATGTCAATGAGGTAGTTTTTTATTCTATATACCGTTTCCAGTTTTTGATGAGTTTTTATAACCATGCATGATACACGTGGCCATATTTCAACTGGTCATTTAGGATGCCACCCATTAATTTTTCTGTAGTTTGTCCAGTCATGGTGTTGTTGCCAGAGATTATATCAAATTGTGTTGTTCTGGTGAAGATGTGTTATTAGGTAAAGAACAGTAATTTTGTTTTTTAAGGGTTTGCTTATATTTGATATTATTTACAAACTACTATAAAAGCAATAAGCAGTAAATTATTAGGGTTGATAGAGATTAGGTATTTGATAAACAGGAAAAAATGGCCCCTATAATAAAACATGTTTTTTTCTTGGAAGAATAAAAAGTACATATTTAAAAGATATGGATAAGTTCAGATGACACAGTTATTAATGGGATATTTGTAGCATATAAATTGGGATATATATGTAATATAATGAGGCTAAGAAATGCAAATTGTTTGAATGTAATGGAAGCCAGCTGAATACATTGGTTTAAAAACAGGACATTGTCTACATAATACAGGTTTGCATGAAAACTATATTGTGTCAGACTTGCATCTTAATGTGTCTGTTGCTTTGTATTTTAATTATGCATCATAAAAATTGAAAACACTCACCAGAATGGTTTGATATTTCACCCTCAGAGCATGGGATACAGTCAAAACAGCATACAGGCTGTCCCTTTAGGGTAGATTTCCTATATCCTGGGCTACAGCTTTCACTGCACACAGCACGTGGGACCTAGAGACAAAAATGGTGTGAGGAAGGCAGTGGAAGTTATTGTCTTTCATGAAGAACAATAGTAATGAGTATGAGAGCTCAAACAATGTATGCTACACATGTCTCAGTGGTTCTGATACATACCACACCTCACATCATTGCTGTTCCCTCAATAAGCCACCTTCACTTCTGTAGCTAAGTCTAGGCAATGTATTGAGACAGGAGCACATTTCCTTTTAATCTCAGCATTACATCTAATAAAAGCTGGCTTATCAGAAGCAGTGAATGACCATATAGATTATAATATTATACCATCCATAGGGGGCAGACTGATTAGCAATTTATGACTATTGTCAGATGATATATACATGAGGAGTTTTACTAGATAAATTAACAAGTGTGACTCACCATGAGGCATCTAGATTAAACAACCTTTATACATCACTTCAGATAAAATGTCATTATTTCATCCATCATATGAAAGTGGATTTTATACTTGGTTTTATTTTATGTATTTGTTAATTTGGTGAACCACTACATGCAAGTGCCTTTTAAGTAGCCACCAGGGAACACTGTTTGGATCTTGGGCAACTTGCTCAAGTTAAAAAATAGGTAAATGGAGACTTAAAGTATCAAATACAGGACTACAGGATGAAGGGGTAAAGATCATTAATGAATCAAACCCTAAATTCTCTGCAGTGAACTGTCAATATGAGGTCTCTGCTCGTTCAGTTCATGTTTGACCAAGGAGCTGAGATGAATGCTAAGCTAATCATCCCCTCAATGAATAACCTTTAGGATGCTTTGCTGGAAGAAGGCCAGTAATACAGGTAGATAAGAGGATTTGAAACTAGTACACCACTGTCTCTGTAATCATTTACCAGTTCAAAGTGTGTTTCTTTAAATTAAAAATAAACTTAGATGCCATACAGTAATAAAAAAGCATGCATAACATGTCTCCCATTTTAACCAGCAACACTAACCTCTGTAGCACCACCAGTCCACAAAATGGATCTTTTATCTATTTGAATTTCCTGATCATTTGGGGCCCATGATTTGAAAATGCCTACTTTTACAATCCGGCTTGTTCCATTCAGGAAAAACTGAAAGTTCTGAATGTCAAACTGATTTGGCATGTCACCATTTGCATCAAAATATACCTCCTGGCCTGCTGCATTGACAAAATGGACAACCTTGATGAAGTTCAGAAGCTAAAGATATACAAAATGCATGCATACATTTTATGAGATTCTTTAAAAGAAAATATAACTGAATTCATCTACTTAAAATTCAAAAATATGTGCCATTGACAGTTAAGATTTCTCTTATTATTGCATAGTAATTTCTCATTAATATAAAATCATCATGTAGCATATGATAGAAAATAATTATGTTATATAGTTGTTGTTATTCATCCATTCTTGAATCAGGGATGTTCAAACATAGATCACTGTTGCAGCAGTCTATGTGACATGGTTCATATTCCCTGAGACCAGCCAGCTTTACAAAGCTAAGGGTGCCTTCCATGCATTCCAAATATCAGGAATTTGAGCTCCACAGAACTACACATGGAGTGCAACAAGCTGCAAAGCGTTTTTACTTTCAAAGAGCATTCCTTCATTGAGCCCCATGGAATTGTTGGTCAGCTAGAAATCTTACAAGGCTGATCAGATAAGTCCCCTGGTGAAAACCTTCTACTAACTTTGATTTTATGAAGAAAATGTGTGTTTTTCTGTTAAGAATGATTGTGTTTTGCTAAGAAACTGAATGTTGTGGGACTGTCATTGCATTACTGAAGGGTTCTTTTTTTTTAAGCAAGAAACATCTTTATTAAGTTATCACATATGACATGGCACTCATACATTTATAATAAATGAAAAACCATATTGACATAATTTTAATTGTAAATGTTAAATGCTTATATGCACTTTATTTTGGAAAATTGGAAATTTCGACTAACATTTCCTTCAGTACTTCAGTGTTTGTTTATTTGGATTAGGATACTGTGCTTGTGGGGGGCTGTCAGTGTTTATGTATCTCACAACTAGTTGTGCCACTAAATTATACTTTACCCACTTTCAAATTCTCTTTCTTGCCTTACCTATGGGCCTTCCAGTGGGCGACTCTGCCATATCCAGTTTTTGTTCCTTAGCCCATCCAACCTTTTCCCCAAATCCAGGTGAAGCATTTTCTTCCACCATAGGCCAGGAGAGTCATGCCGTCTGAGGATGTACAGTTGCCCTTCACAAGCAAGGGAAATTCATTATTGCTGGTATCACGAGAAGGAACAGCTAAAGGTTCTTCACTTGCCCAGGACAACAATGTGGAAAGTGGTACTACTATGCCTAAAGAGAGTCAGTAATTTTTAAGGGAAGGTGTGCATAGTGAAAGACTTCTTGGTCTCCTGTTTTGATTTCTATGTACAGGGATGATTCACTGGGATTTGTCTAGGAACTTATTAAAGCTTTCTTCCTTGCCTACTGATTCTGCAGACAAGAAAAGTAAATAATTCCATCTCCTTTTTCCGACATGAGATTTCAGTTAAAAGAGCAGGCATTGCAAGGAGATGGTAGGACTTCAGGAATTTCTTCTCAGTCTGATTGTTCTGAATCTGAGGAAAGTATATCATAAGATTTCCCTCCTGTACAGATTTATTTTTCCAACACTTATCTAAGATAAAAGAGGATTTTCAGTGGGAGCAGAATGAGATTCCTATGGCACAGAAGTCTATTATGATTTGTTACAGTAAGAGATGCCAAAAGCTACAGCAATTTCTCCAGATCTGCCTATTTTAGACAATGTTTTTTTTACTGCTTTTAGCTTACCTGATGGTCAGCCTCCTACTCCCAAGAAGTCTGACAGGTTTTACAAGGTAACACAGACACACAGGTACCTGTTCTCTAATCCTAAAGCAGATGCACCAGTCATTTCACCATCAAAATATGTTGCTGTGTAACAGGTAACATCATTCCATCTAAAAAGGATGAGAAAGCAATGCATACATATGAGAAGAAAATGTTTTCTTCTAGAACTATAACAAACCGCTATGCTCATATCTACTGTTATCATTTGAACACATTTAGAAGTTAATGGTTATCCTTCTTTCTTTTAAGGTAAAGAGTTCTTTAAATGCTTCTGTGACAGCTGTTTCTCATGTGACTAAGCATATTTTGAAATGAGCTTATGATGCTGTTGATATTACCTCCAGAGCTGCTGGTTCTAGATCAGATTTGAGGAAGTCTGCTTGGGTTTGTTCTCATAGTCTTCCTGATTTTGCTAAATCTATGATTTTTAATTCTCCCTTAGATAAAGAGGTACTGCTTGGTTCTTCTGCAGTTGAGGTGCTTAAAAGTATAACGAAAGAGTAAAACATTGAAGGAGTGATAAAATTTTCAACCCTCCTTTTTTGACAGAGCAAATAATTTTCCATCCTCCAAATGTCCCTTTTCCAATCAGCAATTTAAGCAGCAATGAGCTGGTAAACAGTGTTAACATGACTATCCGCTTGTTGAGGCTCATCCCCCTTCCCATCCTGAGACTTCATTTTTCTTGTGGTGCCAGTTTTAAACAGCTGGGTTCTGAATGTAATTGTGTGGGTACACTTGGAAATGGGAATCCCTCCCTCATTTCCAGGGGATTCCTTCTTGTCAAGGTAACCAGATCATTATATGTCCTACCATTTTGCAGCATATGTTGTCTCAGAAAGCCATAGAACCTTTTCCTCTCCAACTCTAATGTGGAGGTTTTTATTCAAGAATTTTCCTAGTTCTCAAACCAGAAGGATCCTGGAGGCTTTTGCTAGATCTTTCTTTTCTGAACCTTTTTTGTCAAGATTCTGAAATTAAAGATGTTATCTATTCATTCTCTTGTACCTCTGATCTCCACCCCCAACTTTCATTGTAATGATAAATCTATAATACACCTATAATCATGTTTCTGTTTCAGAGCATTTCAGGCATTTCTTCAGATTTGCTATGTCTGGCTCACATTATTAGTTCTATATTTTATTGTATGAACTTTCCACTGTACCAAGGGTATTCAAAAATTGCCCAGGTCTAGTCATTACTTATTGCAGACTTCAAGACATTTACATTTTTCCATATATGGTTGATTGCCTTATCTTTCCAGACTCTTTTTCAGTGTCTCAGGAGTCTTTAGCAAGTTTTTAGAAACTTCTACAGAGTTTGGGTTTTCAATTCCACTTTCTGAAGTCTTCTCTTATCCATTCTCACAGAATGATTTTCCTGGGCTGTTTGTTCAACTCTGCCTTAGGAAGAAATGTTCTTCCTCCAGACAAAGCAGATAGGTTTCAACAGTTCTTAGTGAGTTTTTCCATTCAAACTCATGCATCTGCAAGGGATTTTCACAGTATTTTTGGGTACTTGACATGTCTGAATTTACACTGACTGTACAAGTAGAAGATACCTTACTAAATGGAGCAGGGGCACCAAGGAACTTGGCTGATGATACGACTTCAGTTTCACTCCCTTTTCCATTACCAGAGCCCCTTCCTATATCAACGGACCATCGCAAGAGTGGATCCAGGAGCAGGGAGAGAAGGGGGCATGTTCAGCAGCCCTATATATCATGGACAGAGTGTCAAGGATGCGGACCAGGAACAGGCCATAAACGACCTTGTAATGAATTTATCATCATGTATTTGGACGGCTCGACAGAGGGATTTATTGAATAAGTGACTGTTGTTTGTAACAACCATGCTGGATGTTTTATTGCATTTAAGGATGTTTGCAAGGAATGTTTCCTTGGCTGCGATGTTTCCACAGCAATTACAACAGGGGAATGTGTTTAAGAAACCTAGTACATTCATACTGAAATTACATCCTAATGTTGAAACATTTTTGAACGTATGTGAACAAGAGGTAAAGAAAACGTTCATAAATAAACATAGTTCTCACTTTTTTAATCTGAGCATGGAGGAAAGTAATGCCCTAGAAGAGTTGAAGGACGTAATTACTATAGAAATACAGCCTTCAGACAAAGGGGGAGGTGTGGTTTTACTTGACAAATATGTCTATGTTGATGGAATGTACACTTTATTGCAGGATGACACTAGTTATTTGATGATCAGTAGACAACAGGTTACAGGAATTATTGAGAAAGTAGCCTTTTTGATTTTTGATCTTCTCATGACAGGAATGATATCAGATGATCTAAATACTTTAATATTGAACATACTGCTATACCCATAATTTATGGGTTACCAAAAGTATATAAGGATCCTGTTCAACCACCAATGTACCCCATTGTATCTAGTAAAGGCTGGGTGACAGAACTCCTTTCTATATTTATAGACAAGATGCTCAGTGCAGTTTAGAGTGGTGCAGAAACAGTTTTAAGACATACAAAATCATTACTGCAGAGTTTACACTATTAAATATCTGGGTTTACTGAAGTTCCTGACTTTTATTTTGTGACAATGGATGTGGCATCTTTATTTACGGTTATCCCCAATGCCTGGGGGCGTAGAGAATGTGAGGACTTTTTTGACTGGGAAATATGGATTTTCATGTAACAAGATTGAACTTATCTGTACTCTTTTGGAAATTGTTTTAGAAAATAATGTGTTTGTTTTTGATGAGAGTCTTTTTCCTGCAGAAGGTTGGCGTGGCAATGGGCACAGCATGTGCTAATAGCTATGCCAACCTAGCACTGGCACAATGGGAAGTAAGTACAGTATTAACTGGTAATGTGTTGATTCATCACATCTTGCACTACAAAAGATTTGTGAACATTATCCTTTTATTACAGAATGGCTCCCTTGAATTGCTAGCAGAATTTGTTACGTTTTTACATTCTACCACTGATTTCCTGAGATTCACATACACAGCTTCTGACAAGGAGATTGCATTTTTAGATATATCCATCAGTAAATCAGCACTAGGATGTGTTAAGACCAAGGTTTTTAAAGAGGCCACTAGGAAGAATGCATTACTGCATAAGAAGAACATGCATCCTTGGCACATACCGAGGAATGTGCTGAGGATCAGTTCTTAAGCACTATGAGGCTTTGTAATGATGATAGCCTCATGCAAAAGGATTTTGAGAGTTTGAGATCTGACTTTCTAGCAAGCGGCTATGCACAAGATGAGTTAGATGCCTGTATAGCCCTAGTTTGGCAAGAAAGAAAAGGCAAGTGGGGTGCTTATTATGCCCAACCACTATCTGAGGGAGAGGCATCACCTATATTTACTCCACAATGTACAGTGAGGGCTTCTCTCACATTTTCGAGTGATGCAAATACTTTCTGTGATATAGAAAAGAAACACTGTGGGATTCTAACTGTCTCTGAAGAATTGAATGGAGTTGTATCAGAAGTTCCATGGTTTTCTTTTAGAAACAACCCCAATCTGAAGAGACAACTATGCTATAGAAAGGGAGTATCCCTGTCGAAGGTGTACTGTATGTACTTTTATACAACCTGACATGATTTTTAAACATCCACACCTAGGTTTTTCAGTTGAGTGTATGTTTTATGTAGATTGTTCCACAAAGAATTTAGTTTATTTGGCATTTTGCACCCTCTGTTATGCTTTTTACATACAGAAAACCAATCATTCATTTAAGGAACAGATTATGGCACACCATATGATGGCTGAAGGGAAATCCCATAAGTTTAAGTTTCTGGCACTGGAGGTAGTTGGAACTGATATTAGGGGCGGGGATCTTAAGAACAAGACAGAGGCAAGGGAACAAGCCTGGATTTTATCATTCAAAGCAGACAAGTTTTCAGGACTAAATGAGGTTTCCCAGAAGCCTATGTTAAAGGCACACCCACTTCCACATTAAAATGAGTGTGTGTGTGTGTGTGTGTGTGTGTGTGTGTGTGTGTGTGTGTGTGTGTGTGCGTGTGTGTGTGTATATATATATATATATATATATATATATATATATATATTTTTTTTTTTATAAGAATGTTTTAAAGTTTTGTACTATGGTATTTTGTAGGTATATTGCTATTATGTGATGTAATTTTTTTGTTGTTCAAATTTTTTTTTACATGCTTCTTGCAACAGGAAATGATGTCATAGTGCTATTACTATATAGATGGTTCTTCTTTTTAATGCCATTGTCTGATGAAGTGATCTATTGTATCATGAAAGCACTTACCCTTTTTTTTTTTTTACTTTTAAGTTGAATAAATTTAATAATCTACAGCCTTGGTGGCCTGGCACTTTGTTTATTTGGATACTGTATTTCTTATCAATCTGGATTCAGCATTTACACCCTTTGCCTTTTCGGAACTCAGTTCTGGGATTTGTAAAGAAGGAGATTAGATGGTAGGTAGACCAGATAGCTTACAATCCAGGTCTTCCATTCTCACTTTTGACCCCCCCCCCAGTCCATCATATACTTCAGATTTGGCTTGAAGAGATGTTTTCATAGACATAAATGTGCAAGCCCAGTAGGAGCCTGTAAACAGACACAAGGACATACATTTCAAAGCGATTTTGGCAGTTATCAGTGCTTTGAATGCCTTGAATACTCTCTGAATACCAAAACCTCTGTAAGTGTGCACAAAAACACCACAGTGGTATAGTACATAAACAACTGGGGGAGGGTACCAGATTTGATCCTCTTTAAAGACTTCCTGTGATAGCTTGGGTGGTAGCAATTCAATTCAGTTTGACTTTTCAGGCTTCATACATTCCTTGAGCAAAACTTGATTACAGACAGGCTCAGCCAGATTAGGACAGATCCACTACAAATAGAAACATCATCCTGGGGTCTCCCAAGAACTGATCCAACTGTAGAACACACCTTAAATATATCTATTTGCCTCCTTTCAAAACAGACAACAAAAAAGACATTCTGCTTCAGAACTGCTTGAAAACAGGACCAGAAGACAGAACTTTCTTATTTCCCTGCAGGGGAATGTTCCTGTATGCTTTTCATACCTTTCCAATGATATCTAGGGTTTTTATAAAATTCCAGACATACTCTCCAAAATTTGCAGTGATATCTCCTTTTTGGCCAAGACAATAATGGTCCTCCTTTCTTTTTAATCTGGCCAAGGGAAGTTGCCACAAACTTCTCCACAGACGAGAGTTCCTCACACAAGACTTTGAGAATTTGAAAAACCCCAGATGGAAAACTCTTCAAGTAACTGTCTGAATGATAGATTTTTTACACTTTTGCAACACCTTTTCCCTGAGGATTTGCAGCAGGTACTAAAAGAGGCAAGAAAACCTGCCACTAGAAAATATTATATGTGCAAGGGGACATGATTTTCTAATTGATGCCAGTCCAAAAAAATCTCTTCAGGACTGGCTTCCTCTGTTTTTGATACTTTATGTTTAATTTTCATATTCCTGTATCAAGGTACATTTGGTTGCCATTTCACCTTGTCTATCCTTGGATTCTCACTTTTTAATAATTCTTAATTTTAACAGTTTTTTTAAAGGTTTACATGCCCATTCACCTAGGAAACAGATGGTGTATCCTTAGGATCTGAGCTTTGTGCTTGAAAAGCTTACTTAATCTACATTTGAACAAGCTCATCAGGCTGAGTTGAGGTTTTGAAGTAGGAAGACATTTTTATTCATTACTCTGACATCTCATAGGAGTGTAGCTGAGTTACATGCTCTTGTGTTGAATCAACCCTACTTCATTTTTCATAAGGACAGGGTTTTGTTATGAATAAATCCTACAGTTATGGCTAAAGTAGTCTCAGAGTTTATTTTAAGCCAGACTGTCAATCACCCAGTCTTCTTTTCTGATCCTAAGAACAAGATAAGACACCTTCATACTCCTAATGACCACAGGTGGCTCATATACTACCTATACACAATTTGAAACCTTCAGGAAAGCTGATCAGCTGTTTTTGTCTGGTAAATGTAAGTGGGAAGGATGGGTGGTCTCAAAATAGACCCTTTGCAGTGCAGGTGTTTGTCTCGTTCTGTTTTCTTTTGTCACACTTACCATAATAAGCCACTTCTAGGCAAGGGTACAACCAATATTCCACAAATGTTTTGTCTTCTTTGGTGGCTGTCTGAAAAGGGGTGAGGTCTTAAAATATTCTAGAAGAAGCAACATAGTCTTCAGTTGATTACTGAAGAAACATTTTTTACAACCAAATTAGCAAAGTTACAACATGTGTTTTTTTTTTTAATAGAGGAACTATCTTGACAAATTACTTGATAAATTGGCAAGTTTATATATAATCATAGCTTCATTCTGTGCATGTAGGTTTATAATTATTTGCATAGCTGCATTAGTACAGCAAAAACTGACTTGTTTTACTTATATTTCATTAGCCAGTGCCACTCTGTGATTTAAACCTGTATTGCACTTATTTGTAAGCACACCAGCAGCAACTGCTGCCTACACCCTGCTAATTTCTCTCCTCTGAAATATGGCTAGCTCTTTTCTTTATCTAGACCTGTTTAAGTTTACCTAATTCTATCAGTGTTTGTAACTTAAAGCTTGTTCCTTCAGCATATCTCTCTAAGCTCCCAATTTGTTCTTTGCTTTACAACTAATTTCTTCCTCTAGCTTAGACTGTTGCTCTTACCTGCTCCAAACTTATGTTTTTTTTTTCTCTTGCATGCTCTCAATCAAAGATCAGCCTTTTCCAATCACACTTGCTATGCTTAGGCTCACTACACTCCACTCTGCTACCCCACCCCAATTCCCGCCAACTCCCACTTTCATTTAATTTATACTCTCTGATCACAGCTACTGCCCAGCCCAATTAATTATCCAATCCTATCACCCCTGCATCATCCCTCCTATTCCCCTTTACCACTCCACTGAGCTGACTGAGCTAAGCAGATCACCATAATTAACTATCTCCAAATACTCATTCTTATTCCATCCAATAATTAAAGGTAAATTAAATAACCCTTCTTCTATTTTAAATCAATTGGATGTTACATTTCAAAGTTCTATCTTATACCATGACTCTTCTGTACATCTTACAAACTTTACTTCTCTATCTCTCATTCCTGACTTCCTACCATACACAACTCTATCATTTCAAACCTCCAACTACCACTACACATTCTGTACAACATAAAGAACCCTCCTTTACCTTCACTAGCTCCCCATCTCTCTTCAATATCTCCTATACCCAACTTCACAAGCACAAAGTCTTTACACACACACACACACCCATATCCCATAAACCAAAATTCAAAACTTTATGCCTCTACCACTACCTTTCAAAACCACCCCCACTCTCAAACACACTTCTACTTGATGGAGATACCCACCCAAATCCAAGTCTTCTCTCCCCAACAAATTCCTCCACCAATCTATCTACCACCAGCTACAACTGTCTTCCTTGCCTCCCCCATACCAAACACCTTGCTATATACTCAATTAATATATGAAGCCTACCTAACAAAACTTCAGAACTGCATTCCTGAATAACCCTCTATTGTCCCACACATCCTAACCCTATCCAAAACTTGGTTAAATCCCATCTCTCCAACACTGAAATCTTGCCCCCCACTACATCTACTGTCAAGACAGAGTCACTGGAAAAGGTGGTTGAGTTGCAGTCATGTACTCCAAGCACCTCACTTTATCCCCCTTACTCATAACCCAACTAAATTTCCACCCACCTGAACTAGTTATTGTAAACTGCCACCTTAACCCTCCCAAAAAAATTGCCATTGCTGCTAGCTATATTCCACCAGGAAACAACATTCTCATCCTCAAATCCATTCTCTCATGGATGTCACTCCATATTCCCTATGAAGCCATCCTGTTAGGAGATGTTAATATTAACTCTTGCTTCTTCGTAAATATGTTACAAACACAGAGGAATCACTGTGCAAACTCCTGTGATATAGTCCTTTGTTTAAAAAAGCGAATGGAAATCCACTTCAACTGTAAAAACAAACTGAAATAGTTAAGCGCTTTCACCTACTACATGTGGGCTGCTTCAGAACAACGTTACCATTGTGCACAAACATTTAAATAACTTTTTAGGCTCCAAAAAAATTCAGAAAAATGGGCTGCCCTTAAAGTAATATCACTCAATATATATCTCCATATAATAAGCAATATAATGCTTTGAAAGCTCTTGTGTGCACTGTATACTAAATGTGTGCTATACTTAAAGAATATAATATAATACATTCTATCACAAATATAACATATACTATACACACTGTAAAATCCCTATGCATGTTCTCTATGCTTGCGCGCACTCAAATTTTATAATACTATACTCTATATTCAAAATTATTAACCATAAAAATCTTATTATATATAAAAATTAAACAAATCTTTACAATAGTAAATGTATAAATATATTATTATACATTTAAAAATTTCTATACACTTACTAACTATATGTATATCTAAAATATGTATCGACAGTCACAATACCAGACCTCCTTATAAAATGCCTCTTATAGTCATTACTATTTTTCATAACATATAATTTTAACATTTTGTATTCCTTACTAAAGATTTTAATACATTCTACATGGTTCTAATACTCCACCCCTTATGCATATATTTATAATCTATTAGTTAATATAGGTTTGATAGTAATATGATCATTCATACCTGGTGGATTTGATGCATCTGTATATAATTGCCACCACACTTTTCTAAACCCCAATATTTCTTTCCTATTACCTCCTTTTGGATTATATTTAATATGTTCTAATATGGCAAATCTAAAGTTATGTATTTCTCCATACTTTACTGTGTGTCTATATAGTGCATTGTTATTGTCTTTTTTCTTGATACTATATATGGGATCATATATACGCTTTTTAAAAGATCTTTCTGTCTTCCCTATATAGTATCCAGAACATACACTGCACTTTGCCATATAGATCACATAATTAGTGTTACAATTGCCTTGTTTAAATCTTATTTTGGAGTTATTTATGTTGTCCAACACAATTTCATTGTCTTCCAATATTACACAACACTGTTTGCAATTTTCACATTTACTAGTCGATTTGTTACAACCTACCATCAGGGGGAACCATACAAGGACAAGTACAAGAAACAGAAAGAATACTGGTAAAGAATGATAATAAAGAAGAATGTAATAAGATTGACATCATTTTCGTGAATGGGATAGTACATAGTTGTAATAATTTTAAAATATACAACTATTACAATCTAACATTTAACAAGGCACATTTTGACCTATTATCTAAAGGAATGAAATACATACCTACACCCCAATTTCGATTAGTTGATAATCTTTGTGAAGTGAAGTTATTCACGAGGAAAATAAATTTGTCTATTATGTATAAGGATAAGATCAAGGATGAACAACAAGGTATAAACATTAAGGAGTGTAAGTTAAAGAAAAAAAGTACATTTGTACCACCTATGCATTCTAAAGTGGAAATGTATGAAAAACAGGTGATAAAAGAAATCTACAGACTTAAAAACAGTAACGAAATAAGGAAAAGAAATATACATCACAATCTTACTATAGAAGAGAAGAAAGTATTATATAAGTTAAAGGGAGACAATGTTCATGTAATGAAACCCGATAAGGGGGGAGGAGTGGTCATATATGATACTTTGGAGTACACTAACAAGATGTTTGATATACTCACACAGTCTGGTAACTACCAAATTGTTTCAGTAAATGAGATTAACATAGCGTATCAACATACAGACGCATATATAGAAGAGTTTTGGATAGACAACAGAATAACCTCTGATGTGTATAACTTTTTCAGAGTGCAATATCCAACACTAGCTACATTAGTGGGTATTCCCAAGATACATAAAGATCTAATCGACCCTCCATTCAGACCCATAATATCGGGAAGTCACTCTAAATCATTTCCTTTAGGTGTAGCAGTAGATACTTGGTTGAAAGACATTTACCACCACATTCCACATTTAGTTAAAGATTCTTGGGAATTTTAGGTAGCTTTCCTACTCATGAAGAACATAACAGATATCTATATGTAACGATAGATGTAATTGAATAGTTCTCATGTATTCCAAAACAACTAGGATTAGAAGCATTTTGCAATAGTATTAGAAAACATACACATATAGCTTGGGAAAGGGTATGTTTGATTATGGACTCTATGTCTATGGTATTGGATCATAATTATATTTATTATGAAGGTGAGCATTACAGACAAAATAGGGGTGTTGCAATGGGGTCAGCATGTGCACTAATTTTTGCCAATTTGGTGATGTTGGATTGGGAGGAAACAGTTGTATTTCCCAATAATATGTTTAAATATGTGAGACATTATTCTAGATTTTTAGACGACATCTATATATTATGGGAAGGTAGTTCAGAAGAACTTGACTCATTTATAACATTTTTAAATTCAAGTAGTGAATTTCTTAAATTCACACATTCTGTTAATAGCAATGGAATAGCTTATCTTGATACTTTTATTTCCCATGATGAAAAAGGATTTAAATCTCGTATTTATAGAAAAAGTACATTTTCCAATGATTATTTACAGTATACGAGTAATCAACCAAGAAAACAATTGTACAACATATACAAAGGGCAATGTATAAGGGCAGCCCGTATGACATCTAGGTACGAGGAAATGGTGGATGAATTAGAATATATAACTAACCACGCCAATAAACTGAACATGTCCTACTGGTAAAAATTAACCAGACTGATATCCTGAACATGAAGTGCTTCACTGGACCAACCACAAAGCAAAATCACAACGATAAATAACAAGAAACACACATTAATCTACTAAACGCTTTCAAACATTAGTGTAAACCGGGCTTCTTCAGAGCAGTCTACTCTGAAGAATCCCGGTTTACACTAACGGGTGAAAGCGTTTAGTAGATTAATGTGTGTTTCTTGTTATTTATCGTTGTGATTTTGCTTTGTGGTTGGTCCAATAAAGCACTTCGTGTTCAGGATATCAGTCTGGTTAATTTTTAGAATATATAAGTAGACTATTTGATGAGAGAGGTTACAACAAGGATATGATGACTGATGTCAAGCAGTATGTCATTCAGGAATGGGGAAAAAATATCTACCATTATTAGGTAAACATGAAGGAATGAAAGAACCAACTAATAATAAGAAATTGAAAGATACAGGAGGGAAATACCAATGCGCTTGTGTGTTGGAATATTGTCCATATGTACATCAGATCAAGAGAATAATGGAAAACAACTGGAAAATATTATTGGTGGACGATGAACTGATAGAATTATTAGGTAACAAACCACATTTTGTGTATAAGATGGGAAGTAATCTTAAGAGACAGAATACAGCGAGATGAATAAAGAGACAAATACAATTAATAGTTATAACAAATTGACTAGTAAATGTGGAAATTGCAAACAGTGTTGTGTAATAATGGAAGACAATGAAATTGTGTTGGACAACATAAATAACTCCAAAATAAGATTTAAACAAGGCAATTGTAACACTAATTATGTGATCTATATGGCAAAGTGCAGTGTATGTTCTGGATACTATATAGGGAAGACAGAAAGATCTTTTAAAAAGTGGATATATGATCACCTATATAGTATCAAGAAGAAAGACAATAACAATGCACTATATAGACACACAGTAAAGTATGGAGAAATACATAACTTTAGATTTGCCATATTAGAACATATTAAATATAATCCAAAAGGAGGTAATAGGAAAGAAATATTGGGGTTTAGAGAAGTGTGGTGGCAATTATATACAGATGCATCAAATCCACCAGGTATGAATGATCATATATCTATCAAACCTATATTAACTAATAGATTATAAATATATGCATAAGGGATGGAGTATTAGAACCATGTAGAATGTATTAAAATCTTTAGTAAGGAATAGAGAATGTTAAAATGATATGTTATGAAAAATAGTAATGACTATAAGAGGCATTTTATAAGGAGGTCTGGTATTGTGACTGTCAATACTTATTTCAGATATACATATAGTTAGTAAGTGTATAGCAATATTTAAATGTATAATAATATATTTATACACTTACTATTTTAAAGATTTGTTTAATTTTTATATATAATAAGATTTTTTTGGTTAATAATTTTGAATATAGAGTATAGTATTATAAAATTTGAGTGTGCGCAAGCATAGAGAACATGCATAGGGATTTTGCAGTGTGTATAGTATATGTTATATTTGTGATAGAATGTATTATATTATATTCTTTAAGTATAGCACACATTTAGTATACAGTGCACACAAGAGCTTTCAAAGCATTATATTGCTTGTTATATGGAGATATATATTGAGTGCTATTACTTTAAGGGCAGCCCATTTTTTTAAATTTCTTTGGCACCTAAAAAGTTATTTAAATGTTTGTGCACAATGTTAATATTGTTCTGAAGAAGCCCGCATGTAGTGGGTGAAAGCGCTTAACTATTTGTGCATTTTTACAGTTGAAGTGGATTTCCATTCGCTTTTTTAAACAAAGGACTATATCACAGGAGTTTGCACAGCGATTCCTCTGTGTTTGTAACGTTGTATATATGAAGAAGCAAAAGTTAATTGTTGGGTTCAGCATTATACTTATTCTGGAGATATAAATATTGACTGGCAAAAGCTATCTACTACCAGCCCCTCCCTCAATATCAACCTTTATGGCTTTCATCAACTAATTGCTACACCCACTCACTTCAACAAAAATAATAACAATAGCTCCACCTTTGATTAGATTCTAACATCTGACCCTAACCGCTATTAAACCCTACTAGTCTCTACCCTACCAGACTCCCTAAGTGACTACCTTCCTAAGTACACAGACACTCTATTCAGGTACCTAAGTTCCATCTCTACAGAGAATGTTGCAACCTCTCCTCTTTTCATAATGATACCTTCAACAACATGCTCAATTCCATAAATTGGTACATTTTGAAATACATCCCCCTAAATGATGTAGTCCTATATTTCAATCACACTTTCCTTGCAAATCCTTGACTCTCTGGCACCTCTTAGAAAAGTTAGAATTAAAACAACCCACACCCTTTGGCTCTCAACACCCTCACTCTTATGAAAAGAAGATAGCACCTGGAAACAATGAATTAAAGCAAAATCTACTTCCCTTCACTAAACATATAAAGAACTCTGTAACCTTACATAAAAGAACCTTAACAAGGATACAAAAAAAATTCTACTATAATGCCCAATTTACCCATAACTTTAACCACCCAAAATCTGGCACTCTATTAATAAATTCCTAGACCCAGGTGACCCTACCACCCCAACCCCTACCCTGACAAAACTCCCCTCTTCTTAACTCTTATTTCACAGAATCTATTTGTAAACTAACCCAAAATAGTCAAAATCATAATCTCACACATAACACTCTCAGTACTGCCAGTAACACCTCTTCCACACTAACCCCATCCCAACTTCTTGCATAAAATCTCTTCTGCTTAAATTAAAACCATGCTCCCCTCTTTCTTAAATTCACTGCTCACGCAATAGCCTACCCTATTTCCATTTTGATTAATAGATCTATACAGGAATCCACCATCCCTGACATATGGAATTCTTTTTACATTATTCCATTACACAAAGGAGGCAATAGCAATGAACCATCCAACTATAGACCTATTGCCATCCTCTTGCCACTGTCTAAAATCCTTGAAAAATGCATACACAGACAGTTACTTAAACACTTAATAGAAGAAAACCTCCTTAACCCCTACTCATCATGGATTCAGACACCAGAATACTACATCCAATGCCCTTCTCTCCTTTACTCATATTGTTGCTGAAGCCTGAGACAAAAAATCTATTTGTTTCTTGCCTCTTTCTTGACCTCTCAAAAGCTTTCAATACTGTCTGTCATTCTAAAGTTCTTGCTAAACTAATTGATCTCAACCTAGCCCCTTCTACTATTAAATGATTCTCTAGCTATTTGACTAATAGATAGCAGTCAGTAAGATGGCACTCCACCTGCTCCCCTTTCTTACCCATTCATAATGGGGTCCCTCAAGGCACCATTCTTGGCCTGCTACTCTTTAATGTTTTTACCAACCAACTACACACTTACCTCCACCCTGATAAATATGAAGATGACTCCACTCTTATCTCCTGTTCTAACAGCATTTCCAAACTTCTCTCTATCCACTTAAAATACATTTTTTCATAGAAAATTTGGTAACTGACAAACAACTGATATTTAACCCCAAGAAAACCAAACTTCTACTCTTTCTTCCCAAATTCCACTCTCGCCTCAAAACCACCTTCATCATTTCTTCTCTTGATAACACTGTTATTCAAGCTGACCCACATACAAAGCTCCTGGGAATTATAATTGATGGCCAATTGAAATTTGATACCTATATACAGCACTGTATCAAAAAGACAAATCAGAAAGTCAGCTTACTCTGCAGACATAAAAAATACAAAGCCCTGACTCCAAACAAACTCTAGCTCAGGCTTTCCTCCTTTCTTGTCTACTATACAACACTCCTATCTTTACTCATCTACAATCCACTTTTCTAGCTAAACTCCATCAAACCTATTACAGTGTTGCAAGATTTGCCAGTAACCAACCTTACACATCACATCACTGCCTTGCTTTAAAACAACTTCACTGGTTAGATTTCCCCCAACACCTGCTTCTCTCCTGGTTGTAACTCACACACTCTTTGCTTTCTAAACCCTTTACCTGTCCATTTCTCTCCTCCCTAATATCCCTTTACACCCCCTTGTACACTCTCAGCAGCTCAGGCCAGCACCTAGTTGACATCTACAAACCCAACAAAAATATTGACTAACTTCTTTACAAAAACAGTGAGTCCCAGGATTGGAGCAAGCTCGCCCCTAACATCCAACCCATTCTAGCACAAATATCTTTAAATCCAAACTCAAAAATTTCCTCCTAAATGCCAGCACCTGCCTTTGCCAAGATCCTACTTAATTCCCCCCTCCCACTTCCTCCACTTATACTGCTTTGCTCCCTCTCATATTCTTCATTGACTCCTTTCTGTAACTTATGACTCTCAATCCACTTCTTCCAATAATTTCTTGTGCTCGAAAGACAGCAGCAATACCAACTATATTTGTCTCTCACCTACATACGTCTTCTTACATAATACCAAGCTAATTCTAATGTGTAACCTCAATTGTGTATACTCATTTCTAGCTCTGCCTGTAATTACTACAGAACATTTTTCTAAGCCTGTAATTTATTTTTCATTCTAGTCTGTCTGAAATGTGTATTTCCTGTAATGTATATCGTTTATTTTGTAAAGTTTCACAAATTGCATTGTATTGTATTGTAAGTTGGAGCTTTTCTCCTCAGGTCTCCACTGAAAATGGACCACTGGTTCAGTTGAACTAACCCAATTAAAAAATGACAAATAAATAAATAAATAAATAAATATGTTTTATACCTAATTACCAACACTTCTGGCATCCGCAATTTTCACAATACCTAATTTACCCACAAATTTAAATAAAACATATGTTCATTTTTATACTACATGATGTTAGCTTATGACAACAGTAATGTCCTAGTGAGGAATATTCTTGAAAAAAAATTGGAAGAGTGTGTTTGGTGTATTTGACCTCACCAGAAAACTAGGTGAGATGCCTAAGCTGGTTTTCAAGAGAGGAAGAAATTTTAAAAATATTTTTAAAAAGGACAAAAAACTAGCAAAAAATAATATCTTATGAAGGGCATGAAAACATGTGGCAGTTGCTGTCAATATAGATTCATTAATGTGACCACTAATTTGGTCTTAGGAAATTACTCTAGGGTATTGAATATACAAGCTAATTTTGACTGTAACACTAGTGCAGTAATTTATGAGACACATGTTTATCATGTCCCACCTTTTATATTAGAATGATGGAAGAGTCTTAAATTTAGGATTTATTAACATTTTATACATTGAAAAAGAAGGATTATACCAATGTGTTGGAATGACACTCAAAAGAAAGTAAAACTTCTAAGAAGTTTATTTTTTTGTATATTGGAAAAGGTAGATCATAACAGCAGAGGAAGAAATTAGTCATCATTTGTAGAGTCTAGGGAGATGCATTGGCAGATATTGCTATATGCAACCCAATCTCCGTGTATTAATGATAGGATATCTTTAACTAGTATTTTAAACCTTAAAGCAGACAAAATATGAGCATGAAATAAATAATTATAAGTTTAACACTGAAATGTATTTTATTTTTTATTATAACAAGTTTTTTATATGATTTCATTAAATAATGTTTTCTCTGTGTACAATTATATTACTGTAGTACAACTTTTAATACTTTCTTACTGTGTTCATAGCTAGCTTTGGTTGGATGTTTTGGAGAATTTAAATGTCATGTCATCATGATTTTTTTTTTAATCTGAGGAAGTTCCTTTATAATTAAACAGGAATAAAAGCACTCATTTTAACTTTTGAGTGGTTTCTGATTTTGAATTTTTTTTGTTTTTGTGTGTCAAGTACTATTATTTTTAGTGATAATTCAGAAAGAAAAAAAGGGGTTGATGATGAAAAATATGTATTGAAGTTTGATGATGAAAAATATGTATTGAAGTGATGACATTTATGTGGAAAAAAGAGAGAAAACAGAAATAAAGTGGAGACTTTTAGTGTTTAATAATGTGGACTACAAGATATTTATGAAAACAATAGAGAAGAGAAAATAAAGCAAAGAAGTTATTGAATGAAACAGTATTTGGGATAAAGGGACAAAGGAGTCAAAAACTTTTGATGACAATAAAGGAAGTGGTGGATGATGCAATAAATAGAAATCCAGTGCTTAAAGTCTTGACAGATGTGTAAAGCATGTGATAAGATACAACATGAAATGTTATGGGAGATTCTAAAAGAATATAACTTTAGTAATAACATAATTAATATGTTTATTTCAATGTATAATAAGAATAAAGTTAAATGAATAGTAAATGGTTCTTTAACTGAAAATATAGAAATAAGAAGTGGTATAAGACTGGGCTGTCCAGCAAGTAGTATTTTAGGGTCTCATTTACTTTAGTGAATGATCAGATGATCGAACACTGTTAGTTCGAACAGTAAATGTTGAACCAGCAAAATAGCAAACAGTCGGATCAGCAATTTTTTCCCAGGGAAAGAAATCGCTGGGCCGGCCTTCCAGGTTGTGTCATTTCCTTCACTGTAGAGCAATCTCAGAGTTGGTATATTTAAGTAGAGGGGTGTAGGGGTGAAACCCCCTGCTTCATTTAGCGTTTAGTGTTTTTTTTTTTCAGGAACAGCAATTTTTTTCCATGGGAAAAAAATCACTGTTCTGGTTGTTCACTGTTTTGAGTTTTCACGCTTTAAGGGTCAATATAACAACGTTCAATCATCTGATCATTCATTGTTATAATATACACCTGTATTTTACATGCATTAATTATGAATGCAGTTGCTAATGAAACAAATGTAACACAGAGGGTAGCAAAACAATGTATAACTGAAAGAATTCCAGTGTCAATAATGTTTTCTTGTGTGGATGATATAATATTAATTGCTAAAAATTAAAATGGATGGAAATAGCTATCAGGAATCTTAGTCAAGAGTTAAGGGTTAATGGTTTAAGTATATATAAGGAAAATGTAAAGGATTAGGATGTTAAGGAAAAATAGCAGGGATTCAGTTTAATACAAAAGAGATAGAAATTTTAGGTATAAATTTGGTAATGAGCAACAGAGAATAATATAGTAGAATAATATTATTAAGAATAAGGCATATATGTATATTTCAGAGAACTTACAAACTGACATTCAGGGAAAAGGTATATTAATCAATTTGGTTATATTAGGTAAAATATATTTATCAAATGTGCTTATGTTTCCAGTAGAATATGATAAAAAAATACTGTTCTAATTGTTTTCATATATATGGGTAGCAAGATTAAATCTGGTTAAAAGAGGGATATTTAATGTTAAAACACAAAAAGGAGCATTGGGTTTAATTAATCCTATTGTTCATATAGTATCATTGAATTTATATGAAGTTTTGACATGGTTGAAGGAAAAAAGACAATAGATTGATAGCAGGGATTATAAAAAAATGATAAAGAAATTTGGGATATGCTTAATAATATTCAAAGAGGGAAAGGATGTTTAGGTGCAGAAATGAAAGCATATCTTGATAAAATATTATTATGGAGAATAAATATAGATAATATAAAAATAGAAGGGAATGGTATAAATAAATATTATTATGTTTTCCCATGGAAACATTTCGGGGAAAGATAAATAAATGCTATAAAAGCAAGGTTAGGGAGACATGACATATTTTGAATTAACAGATTTTTTGTGGAGATTAACGATAAGAAAACTACCAGTAAAGGCAAATATGCCATATAAAAAATAAAAGAAAGAATTTTTAATTATTTTGGTGAGGTAGACACTACTGAACATGTTTTTTTTTAATTTTGAAAGAGTAAAGCAACTATGGCAAAGCATATGTGAAAATGAAAGTATAACATGTTTGAAAAGTATAAAAGACATAAATATGGACATGATAGAATATGGATATTAGGATGATAGGAAAGTGATGCTAAAAAATAGATAAAAAATTGTTCTGTATACTACGTATTATTTGGAATGAAAGGTGGAATGAGATAAAATATAATGGAAAAATAGATATTAGAGATATTGAAAAAGATACAATTTTGGTGGTGGAAAAATGAGTGGGGGAAATTAATAAGGTGAATGAAAAAAATGTCAATGTACCTAAAGATGAATTACAAACAAGATTAGCAAGTTGAAAACTATTAATATTTGTAAATAATCTAGTTATGTTGCATATATAATGTATATTATGGCTTTTATTAAAGAACCTCTACTTTTTTATAGGTACTGTGGGATCTTTTACATCTACCTAAGCTACCACTGACTCTCCAACTCAAATAGATGAGACCTCACTTTTAATGTCCCATCTGGAGGACAACACACTCAGAAGTGCAGCACTCCTACTAATTCTGCAGTAGAGTGTCACCAATTCAACCATGTGGTGCAGGAATAGAACCCACAGCCTTCTGGTTTTCTAGCACCAAAGGCAAGTCTATTACCTGTTAAGACACTGACAATGCCTGAAATATGTAGGGAGATGATTCCAATTAACTGGGCAATTTAATGAAAAGAATTGTCACTTGTGGCAAGACCAAAAGGAGGACTGACTATAGTTATGGTGCTGTTGTCCTTATTTCTTAGGGAGTGAGAGGGGATGTTATTTGGAGGCTACTTCTTAGGGATGGGTAGAAAAATACTTCAATATTTTGAAAGTAAGGATAAGAGAAAGAGTATGGAATGAACTGTAACTGGAAGTCAAGTTGCCTTTTGTAGGATGAGACAGAGATGCCCAAGGTGGGGTGAAAGACAAGTAAGCCTACATATGGTATTAATTGCAATTTGAATTTTAGACGTGTGTTAGATGATGAGTGTATGGTAGTAACTGATAGGCCGTATTCTATCCTCAGGATAAATACATTCTTTGGCAAAGCGTTTCTGGCTTTTTTGGTGTGGTAGTTCGAAATTAACAGGAGCATTTCAGTTGATTAGAAAGTTTTGCAATGACATTGCAAATGTAGTTTCAGAAAAATAATGTTTTTTTTTTCATGATTTAGGACAAGGTACTAATACTTTTTGCACTTACTTATGGCCTGGTTTGATGTGATCAATAAAGTGTGTTAGAAATATTAAAAGATTAAAAATGTATTTTCTAAAAAATAAGTAGAAAATAGAAAGATCACAGTAGAGCAGTTAGTATGCATGTTTGGCATCCATACTGTATGATAACTGTTCTGTGAACTGCACAACTGCAAGGAGTACTATAGATAAAGATGCCTCAATAATACCTGAAGTTTTTAGTAGCACAGATATCAGGATGACAGGAGACAGGGATGACTCCCTAAGTCTTGAAGGTTGTCACATAAACTACCTTAAAACAGAACAAAATTCAGTGTTCAGCAGACTGCATGACATTAAGCAAATACCAAAATATTGACTGTAAAATACTACTTGAACAGATGGATCAGGTTTTGTGAGGAGAACTGTATAAAAGACTGTAACTAAATGCTAGTATCTGGGTATTTTGTAGGAACACAGTTCTGAGGTAAATGGAGAATCATCATCCACATATGTATCAAAAAGCAAATCTTATACAGTAAAGGCTGTAATCTGTAAACTGTAGTACATATCATTTATTATATCAATAAGTTGTTTTATTAGTAACTGCACTGTAGTTGCTCAAACTAGTTACAATATTATAAAGTAAAGTTTTTACAGACTGTTTAAAAGTCTTCAGTGGTGAGACTAGCCTGTATTCGAACACAGGGGGAGTGGTGCCCTGTATAGGGTCACTACAGTAAAGGTGTAGTAATTAAACATTATGTATATAAGCGAGTCCTGAACAGGAGCACTCTAGTCTTATACAGCTTGCAGCAGTACAGTTTTCAGATGTCTAAATCTGGATTGAGACTGCTGTGCAGTAAAGTCTCAGTGCAATAGATTCTCAAAGTCAGTGAATTCCAAGGTTTCAAACCTGCAACTGCCAGTTTCATTTCACCAGCTTTTTGAGTGACTACGGGGAAATTTCCAGCCATCTGCAAAAGTCAGCTTGGCCACCTGTTATTTTGCTGTGTGGTAAGACTTTTTTCTGTGTCATATACAGAATGGATGCCATTAGAGATCATAGTAAGAAATGTAAACAGAGTTTTACTCTTAATGTAGCAGACAGACCAGATAAAATCTGGGGCAAATTGCAATGTTGGTATGAGCAGCATGTTGGTAAATGTAAAAGCTTACAAGGGTAAGTTGATAGGAATTATGCAAGTGGGTTATAACATTTGATTGGTATCTCAAACAAAAGAATGTGGCATGTGACAGTACATTTTTATTGTATGAGTCATGTGAAACTGTTTTCTGTGTACACTGTCATCAAAGTACAGTTCAGACCATTATTAAAAAGTTAAACTATAGAGAAAAATCTTCTGATGGTAAAAAAACAGATAAAGGTGATACACTTACATTATATCCAGATATTAAAAAGTTATGTGTTGTCACTACATGTGAAACATTAATTTTAAAGTTAGAACAACAGTCAAATCAGTTACTCACAGAATCTCCTGTAGATCTTGTTACACCCTTTAAACAATATGTACAAGAGCAGAATGAAGCCACTACACAGCACAAAACAGATAAGGACAGGGAGTTTAATAAACTCTTAAAAGAGAGACAAAATTAGTTCAGAAAGTTTTAAAAATATGTAAAAACATGTTGCCAAAAGTGCATAAGGTCCCTGCAGTCAGCAGAGCAGATTACTGAAAAGTATCAGAAAAACAGTGAAGAATTACAGGAAAGAATTGAAACTCTTCAGCAGCGGTTAACAAGACAAGGAAAATTATTATCTTAAAGAGTTACAAAAAGAAATTCCAAATCTTAAGCAACAGTTACAGGACAGGAAGAGCTGGTTAGTGATGTTTGGGATAAACTAATACGAGCTAACATTCAAATAGAAGAGTTAAAAGAAGAATTGCAAAACACAAAACCAGTACATGTTATAGATCAGGGAACCACAGCAGATCTGTACACACTGTCAAGGTTGTTACAAAGTTTACCACAGTGGAATGATAAAAAAGGCATATTTTACAACATACTTACATTTGAAGAATGGGTAGCATAAACAGCAGGATCTGATGTATGGACAGATGCCTTATTCAGATGCTTTTGTATTTTTATTCCTAAATGTTTTAAAACTTTTATCCAGTTAAATCAGAATGCTTATGAATTAGACAGTAAGGTAGGGTGCATGCCATTTGTTCTCATGGTATACACACAGGGGCAGCCTCTCACAGCTAAGTTGTTAGATAATTTCAAAACCACCATCTCATTTAAATTAATGGAGCAAGCTGACCATTTTAAACTAACATTCCAGATAATCTATCAGAAGTCAGAAAGGGACATACAACAAAAGGAAATACAGAAACAGTTAATACATTGCTTTTTAGAGCAGGTAAAAAGGGTCCCAGGAGATATTAAATGCATTTATGAAGAAACTTCAAATACCCTCACTGACAGTACAAAGACTAATGAGGGGCACAAACTGTGGCTGATGATGGGATATTATACTTGCCTCATATAGTTGCCTTAGAAGGAAGTAGCAAGCCATTTGAGGTAATAAGTGAGGTAAGAGGTTGGGGTAGAGGATGATGGTGTGATCAACCCCCATTGGAGAAAACTGTGTCAGCTCCTCCAGTTCCAGAATTTAAAGCAGGCAATGAGCAAAAGGTGCCAACATGCTTTTTCTGTAAAAAGATAGGGCATGTCAAGCATAATTGTGGCCATTAAAAAGTCTGGCATAAAAAGAATGAAGAACAGGGTGTGTTTGAAAAACGGTACCAAAAGATTCACAAGACAAGTCAGAAAAGGAGGTCAATGTACAGAGATCTTATAATATTTGTAAAGACAGCTATAAGGTTCATTAATACACAGGGAAAGGGGATGTATGTCCAGTAGATTTTCAGGCAGCTTCATCTGTAAATCCAAAATATTTGGAAGAACAAGTAGAAGAGATGGCTAGACAGCAGTTATGAAAAGAGATTGAAAAATCTAAATATGTGGATCACTCAGAAACAGAGAATGATGACAAACAAAAACATGCAGTGTGTCATGTTGCTTTTGACAATAAGGGTGAGGATGAGTGGATTCCCTTAAAATAGGGGTGTGCCCCCCTACTCTGGTATCTTTCCTGACTACCTTTAAAAAGGGTCAAGATGGATGACCACTGATTGATATCTAGGTAGAGGGGTCACTAGGGCAAAATATTTTATTGGACACTGGAGTGGGAGTATCCATCACAAATAGACAGTTACCTGTAAATACTTAAAAAAAGGTTTGCATCTCAGCATTTAGTGGTACGAGGTGCTATGCAATAAGTAACCAAGATGTAAACATAAAGTTTCACCAAAAAGGCCAGTCATGGAAGAGTGCATTTTTGATGCATCCATCCTGTTCAACTACCATTATTGTTATGGCCATTTTAGGACTTTTGGGTATAGTAATTGATTTGCCTAACATCATTTTGTGGATAGGAGACAGGGAAACAGGAGAGGGAGAGATAAGTGCAGTTTGCTGTGCAATCTCTCTACCTGAAAAAACCTGACAAGCCTACAGGATATGCAAATACAGACAGTGAGGATGTGTGGCAGCATTTACATCAGCAATTCCCAAACCTGTGGTCCAAGGAACCCAGTGATTGTGGAAAACTAGAAATGCCAGTAGGGGCGAGTAGTGATCATGACTACATATCACCATTTCAAAAGCAGTATCCCATTCTTAGGGAGGCAGAGGAACATATGGAAAAAAATGTACTGCAGAATGGAAAAAGGAAGGAATCATACAAAAAGGCAACATTCCCACAAATTCACCAATCTTGCCAGTTAAGAAAAAAGATGGTAGTTACCGTCTTGTCATTGATTTATGAAATGTTAATCAGTATACAACTCCTGGAGCATACCCAATTCTGGGAGTTCCAGAATTGGTTGCACATATTAAACCACAAAGCAAATAATTTACAGTAATAGATTTAGCAAATGGCTTTTTTGCTGTACTACTCAGGAAGACAGACTAGCCATGATTTGCCTTTACATTTAAAAATCAACAGTAGTCCAGTTATTTTTCAGCAGACTGTAGGGTCCATTCTGTAACATTTGGAAAAAGATGATTCAGTACTGCATTACATTGATGATATATTAATTTAGTCTGAAACAGTGGAAGAGCATGTATGGCTTCTTAAAAAAAGTTTTCCATACTCTGCAGTAGGCAGGATTTAAGACTGAAAGTGAAAAAATTCAGTTCATTGCACAGGAAGTTAAATTTCTAGGTACTATCATTAAACCATCAGGAAGGTCTTCAGGTCTATATTAGATCAGCAAATTGGCATTACAGTGAATGCCGTTTTGCTGACACATATAGACCAAAATCCCAAAACAGAAAAACCCCAGGTCACCGATTTTTTTCCCATGGAAATAAATTGGTAGACCAACAAAACACAGCACACCACTTAATACATTGCAAAGTGGGGGTCTTCGCCCCCACACTCCTATCAGCCCCCACATCCCACTAACTAAATATACCAATTCCGATATCGCACTACAGTGGGGTAAAGGACAATGTCATGTCTCAGGCCAAGTGATATTTTTCCCTGGGAAAAAAATCGCTGACCTGAGCCTTTGCTGTTTTGGGGCTTCTGTCTATATGTGTCATTGAAATGGCATTCACTGCAATGCCATTTTGCTTGTCTAATATAGACCAATGTCTTCTTGCCCAATTCAAGTGCAAGGCATTTTACAAATAGAAAAGTTATTGATAGTAGCAGATTTACACAAATTCATGAGAATCATGAATTACAATAAGGAATTTATAGAGGATTATGCAGCTGTAGCTGCTCCTCTATACAAAATGTTACAGGAACAAAAAAACTTCACTCTTTTAGAGTGGGGACCTCATGAAGAGAAAGCATTTTTGCAAATGAAGGTAAAGTTCACACAAGCAACAGAATTAATAGCACCCACACCAAAGTTACCGTTTGTATTACAAGCAGCCGCAGGAAAAAAGAGATTATCTATTTTACTATTACAGGAATTGACACATGGTGGCAACAGCAGAATGGAAAAGACATTGTATCCAGTCACTTTCTGTAGCCAAAAGATAACCCCAGTGGAAATGGGCTACCACCCATGTATACAACAACTGTTAGCCATTTATTGGGGTATTAAGTAAATTGAGTATCTGACTGTATTTTCCAGCATTATAGTACAAATACCACACCAAGCAGTAAAAGCTCTGATAGACAATTTTGAAATAAATAAAATCACAGATGGTATTAGTCAAGCAGTATTTGCAAAATGGATGGCACTTTTTGGAATGAAAACTGTCACCATATAGAAAGGGAACAAATATTATTTGTCAAATCACATGGAATATGAAGGAGACAGCATAACTGCTTAGAAAAAATAATGTCACCTGACATACAATTTTTGGCATCTGAATTTGATAATTTTAAGCCATCTGTTGATGGAGCATGGTTTTGAGACAAAGGTAAATACTGGACAGGATTTACTGTAGCTTCAAAGAATCCAAAGCTGGGTTCTCCCAAGTTAATCATGTTACCAGGGTATATGTCAGCTCAGAGAGCTGAACTGGAGGCAGAACTCTGTGTACTTGTATTACAATCCTGTTAACATTTTCTCAGACAGTGCTTATGCAGTAAATTCTTTGAGATTACATATGGACACCTGAGTAAGACAAGGATTTGTAGACATTGCAGGCAAACCATTATGGCATGCTGAAGTATTAAAAAACATACATAAAGTAATAACAAGGTCAAACCAGCAGGGACAATACAGCATTTTAAAGGTAAAAGCTCATCAAAAACTGACAAGTCTGACTTTCAAGTTAAATACATTAGCTGACATGTTAGCAAAACAAGCAGCACAAAAAGGAACAGAGCTTCCAGAATATGCATATTCTGATATGGAAGTCAGTGCGGTAATAGAGCTAGACAAACAGTCAATTAAGGAAGACCTCATAAATATTCAAAAGAAGCAAGGTTTAAAAGAAGAAACAGACCAGTGCATAATTGCAGGAATACCACCAAAAGAGTACTATGCATACACCACTACAAAAGTATTGCAGCTGCCTTATATGCCATTTCAGTTAGCACTTCAGTTGGTCAAATTAAATCACCAAATATTAGGACATCTAGGACCTGATAAGCTATGGGCAGTTGTAAAAGAAAAGTATTGTAATCCAAGTTTAAAGAAAGTCTGTAGGCTAATTGTAGAGAAATGTCTAACCTGCTTGCAAATAAATGCTAAGAGTAAAAACCTTAGTTACATTGACTACAGCCAGCAGATAATCCGTGGTATGCAGTTCAAATAGATTATGCAGGTCCTTTGCAACAACAAAGGGAGGTTAAAGATACTACTGGTAGTAGTAGATGTCTCAAAATGGGTAAAGGCAATTCCTACGAAAATCATGACAGCAAAGGCAATGGCAGAAGCCTTATGGAAAAATATTTTCTTTCATTGGAGGTGGCCCAAACTTATCGAGTCAGACAATGGTCCTCAGTTTGTCAGTGACTTAATAAAGCAAATGTGTAATCTGTTAGGAATTCAGCAAAGATTTCATGTGCCTTATCATCCACAGTCAAACAGAATTGTAGAATGAATGAATTATATGCTCAAGGAACATATTAAAAAAGCATGTCTTGAAAAGGGACATGTATAAGTACAACATTTACCAGGCATTCTTATGGGCATAAGGGCAATACCCAACAATAAGACAGGAATAGCTCCTTATGAAACCATGATAGGGAGAAAAATGCCTTTACAGTTACCTTTTTTATCCTGATACACCAGATGGTAGACCTATGTTAGAAATCAGCAAGCATCAGCAATGGTTAAAACAACTTACAGAAATATGCGATTACAATCAAGAGAGCAATCTTTGCATCTGTGGAAAAAGCTCCCAATATTACCACCAGAAGAAAACCGTCCCTGTGGAACAAAGGTATTACTAAAAAGGTTCTAGATGGAAGGGCCCCAGCATAGTGATTGGCAGGGACCTTTTGAAGTAGTGGAACAAATAAGACCACTGATGTACAAAATAAAAGGAAAAAGAAAAACAGAAAAGTATTAGTGCATAGGGATCAAATAAGAGTAGTTAAAAGCAGTGAAGAAATGAAGTCGCAAGAGTGACATGCATGTATTTTCTTTTCTTTAAATGAAAATGAAGCTACCTAAACTGCACCTGTTTGGAATTCAGAAGAATAAAAGGCAGACAGCAGCAAATATAAATAATGTAAATACATCCACATTTAAGTGTGTGTTATTTAAACCAATATTTATTTTGTTTTTCACAAATTTTTGTAATTGTATAATAGCACCAGGAATAGCAAAGATACCAACAGAAAAAGCATACAGCAGTATTATTACTAATATAAGGTTGTGGTGGGTAAATGATACTACAAATAGAACTCAAGGTAATGTTTTTGTCCACAGGGAGAAAAATATCAAATCGGGAGCCTTTTCTTTGACCAGAGTGTCACAGTCTAAAAGACAGCGTGAGTACAGGTATATGTCCAACTCTCACAATGTAAAGCAAATGCATCTTTACAAAACAATACAAAATGCTGCATACTGCAAGGAGAAAGGGCACTCTTTCAATTTTACCTGACTGTGTAAACAGTACTGCAGAAGGGTCTGAAATAGAATTACAGGAGGGAAATATATTGGTCTATATCAAGGATTCAGTAAGTATTGGGAAACGACCTTGTCTTTTTATCAGAACTTTTAATAATAATCCCACAGCCAAGTCTGATCAAGTAATCAGAGTACCATCAACATGTTTGGTAGTGGGAAACAAATAACAAAAAACAGTAATACATTTTAATATCTCATTCCCTCCTGACACTACTGGCAGACAAAGAGCATGGTACGATACTCTTTTAGGAAGGATGGAAACAGGTCTAGGTGCATTAAACTTGATTGACACAGAGATATTAGCAAATAGATTGAAATTGACAGGCCAGGATATTTCACAAATTGTACGTTTACAGGCACAATGGTTACCTACTATATGGACCTCTCAGAAGAGACATATGGTTTTCAAAAATATTTTTGCAATGTTTAAACAACTCTTTGATTAGCAGGTTAGGGTTTGATGTTCATAGGTTCATAGATTCATAGGTTCATAGATTAGTACTAAGCTAACTGCCCTTGCGAGCCATTTTAAGCCTAGCCAATCATCCCTTGTGAGACTCAAAACCCTGCACCTTGTGTTGTTGTAAGGCAAAACACTTAACCCCCTTGTTAATGTCACTAAATTCGTAGATTGGACTAAATGTACTTTGTAGTCTTTGTATGTACAAATGCAAAAGAATTCACTGCAAATGAAGTTAATGAATAATAATAAAAATGTGTAGAGAACCATGTTTAATAAATGAGTCCCAAGTACCAACTGGTATGAAATGCATGGGCAGCAAATGGACTTCACAAATACATACTGCACAGGAAAAATCACACATTATAATGTATCAAGTTCAAAAGTAACGTGTCAAGTTGTAGCTTTCCCATTGGTTTTTGGACCACCATTCTATCCCTACTAGTATTGGGTATCCCAGTTAGAGGGAAATTATATTGATTTACAAAATAAAATTCACAAAATTGAACCTTGTGCTCATACAGCTAATGGACTGGTGTGTGATCCGCATTCACCAGTGTATGAACCACATTTTTTACAACATTCTGTAAATTTATGTAAATGGACATTTTACCTTCTAGCTTTGAAATGTTTTACGGAAATAGCCCCACAGTTTGTGTGTATTGTAACAAATCGAAGTTTAACATTTACTAAACAATGTCCTTTTATAGGCTGTCTTAATAATGTCACTAATCTGAAATGGCATAATGACACATATGCGTTTACTTCAGAAAGCAAAGGTTCCAGCTGGAGGGAAGAGGGGAGGGGAGATGAGAGTGAAAGGGGAAGCAGAGTTAACCCACAAGCATTGTCAATGATTAATGTAGGATTTTTATTAGAATCATTACATAGAGTCATAAATTTAAAGTAAACAGTTAATTCAACAATTACAAAAGGTTAATAGAACAATTCCAAGTCATGAATTGAATTCTGTAATTATAAAAAATAAGTTAATCAATTACTTGAAAAAACTGAAGCAGACACAGCCCATAATTGGTTGGACATTTTCAGGATAGTCTGAAAAAGGAAAAAAAAATGCTAAACTTGATTATGCACCCAGTTCTGGTAGTAATGATTGCCATCATTGTATTGACTGTTGGGAATTGTGTTTTACCTGTTGTATCAAAAGAAAGCTAAAGATTTTGTTGCCTAATGTGTTTTCTGGAGATCATGATGAAAATTATGATCTGACGAAAGAATACATATCAATTTAAACTGTTTTGTGTATTTTGAAACAAAAGGGGGGAACTGTTAGATACATTAAATGGTTAAAATTTATTTTTCTGAAAAATATGTAGAAAATAGCAAGAACACAGCAGAGTAGTTAGTATACATGTCTGGCATCTGTACTGTGTGATAACTGTTCCGTGGCCCGCACAGCTGCAAGGAGAACTGCAGATAAAGATTACTCTAATTCTTGAAGTGATTAGTAACACAGGTGTGAGGAGGATTGGAGACAAGGATGACTCCCTAAGTCTTGAAGGTTGTCACATAAATTACCTTAAAACAGAACAAAATTCAGCTTATCAGCAGTCTGCATGACATCAAGCAAATACCAGAGTATTGACCGTAAAATATTACTTGAAAAGATGGATCCAGGTTTTGTGAGAAGAATTGTATAAAAGGCTGCAACTAAATGTTGGTAGCTGGGTATTTTCTAGGAACATAGTTCTGAGGTAAATGGAGAATCATCATCCATATCTGTATCGAAAAGCAAACCTTGTACAGTAAAAGCTGTAACATGTAGTATGTGTCATTATTATATTAATAAGTTGTTTTATTAGTAATTGTGGTCTGGTTGCTCAAACTAGTTACAGTATTATATAGTTTTGCAGACTGTTTAAAATTCTTCAAGGGGAAGCAGATTTAAGTTTCTGTTGGGAGGAAAGAGCATACTACCACTTTTATGAGTGATGATGGGTACAAAGTACTTTTGACGGCCAGATTGGACTGGGGATGAAAAAAGTCCAGCTCTGTTCAAGTATGATTTTGTCTGCATAAAGTGTTATTTCACCTGAAGGGATAAGAGTGGAAATGTCATTGATAATGAGAAAAATAATACTGCAGGCCCCAAAATGGAGCCAGAGGGATTTCAGTAGAGAAGAAACCACAGTTATTTTTTTAGTGCTCTGGCTTGAAAAATAAAGGTTCTAGTAGAGACGTAATTCCTAAACCAGAACACTGCTTTATCCCTAAAGTCTAGACCGCTTCATTTGTGAAGGAAAATGCAGTAATGTACCCTTTCAAAGGCTCTGTAGATATCAATAAGGACTGTCCTGTTTGCCACCCCATTTCCATAGCTGAAAGGATTATGTCAGTGGCATTATGAATTGTCATTAAAGTGATATGTCCTCCCTTAAAGCAACATTTTGGGTTTATGAGGAGGTGGTCATAAACTTGGTCATAAATCAGCTTTTCTAAAATCTTAGTGACTGGGTGCACACTAGAAAGAGGGTGGTAGTAATTTGGGCTGGAAAGTGAAGAATACAGAAATAAGTATAACGAGAGAGTGGGTAAGTAGTTAGGAAAGTTGTTCAGCATACATTTTAAGAATGCAGGCAGTATGCTACTTGAAATTTAGTTGTATGTATTAGTGAGCTTTTCAAAGATTTTTTCTGACAGATGTTGAAATTTCTCTGAAATAGAAAGAGAGAATCCAACTGGAGCAAAGAGGGGGGTGGAGGTGAGGGTTAAAGGGGAGGCAGAGTTAACTGAGGACACTATTAGGTGTTTAAAGTCATTGAGGGTGGATAAATTACTTATGCTGCTGTTTCCTTTAGCTGTAGTAGTGGTAAAGTATGATATGTTCTTTATAACCTTCAAAAAGTATTTAGGCTGCATGGATGTGGTTTCATGTTTTGTGGACAGAAATGTGGATAAGGCTGTTTTTTGTTTTGTTTGCATGAGTGATGTAAGTTTGGAAATTATGGTAGCCCTCTCCAGATTGAGAGCATTTCCACTGCCTCTAGACGAGGTCCCTATCTGAGACACTAATTGATTGATTGAATGATTGATTGGTTGGTTTTGTTTTGTTTAATTAGCATCAAGCCAGAGACATTTTTATCTCCTAAAGGACCACCTTATTATGGAGAAATGTTTATCTAGTATGTAATACATGAAAGTATTAAATATGTGCAAAACAGAGTCTGGCCTATCTAACTGAGACAGAGAAGTCCAGTCTATTTTGCTTCATTTATTTTATTGCCTGCTATAGGTCTAGTTTCAGTTATGGTAGTGGTTATGGAAAGTCCTGAATAATAGGATTCCTTGGATAGGAAGGTAGTCACTGAGGCTGTTAAGAAAGCAGGCTATTTCTGAGATATGCTGAGGAAAGTTAGCGATAAATAAGTCAAAGATGGAGTGACCTCTGGTGTTAGGGCTATGTCTGATATGAGAGGTTGTGATGTGGGTGAGGTTAATCTGAAAGACAAAGGATCAAATTTGAGAGTCCCTGCTGGAAAATATAGCAAAGTTAAAGTTTCTTCTTCTGTTAGTGTGTTTTAAAAAGTTTTAATGGCATTCTCAAAAAAGTTAAGTGAGTAAAGAGGGAAGATATAAGCCACTGCTACTAGCGAATGAGCATATGCATCAATGGTTATTGAGGAGACTATCCAGTTCAGCACAGTGCCACATAATGGGGAATTAGTGGCTACCAAGGAGCAGGAGAGGTGGTGTTCCATACTGTCAAGTGACCTGTGTCTGTTTTTAACAAATAGTAGCACAATGTCCCCAGAGCCAGCTATAGTAGCATTCTCCTCATTACACATGAAAACAGTTTGCAAAAACTTTCAATTTTTTTAAGTCATGTCCCACTCCCAATAGGAATGGGGTTATTGTTTTATATATCATTACAGTAAATGTACACTAAAATGAAAAAGAAAATGGGCAGGTTTCCTGATTTTCACTTTGTCTCAGGCCACAGCTGCAGTAGCCCCTTAGAGATAGTTACCGCGCTTTGAGAATTTATAGTGCTTATCTATGAGAGTAGTCCATTAGACCATATCTGTGTATATCTTGTAGAATGCTGCAGTCTTGCTGGATATTGTCATAGTCGGGAGATTATCTAGTCCTTTAAGGAACAGATTTCTGCATAGCACATATTCTGAGATCTAACATACATGGCTGACATCATGAAGGAATAATTAAAGCAAGACTATCCACAGAAACATCAGTGAAGAAAAAATTAATCTAAATTTCATCAAAAACTGACTGAATGCAGACTTTCCCCAAAACATTGCATTATTCATGGCAATAGGAAAGGATTAATCTGAATTTCAGCAAAAACTGACCAAATGCAGAGTTAATAAGGTGTTTGTCAGTTATACTAACAACAAGTAACGGTTCTTTGTGCCAAGGTCTCAGACAATAGGTTGCTGACAATGTCACGTAAAAGACCACACTGTAAGTGTGTGTGAAATGGAAGGGTGCTAAAAGGGGCACCTATGGTAATTGTACATTGCATGGAAACCATTGCAAAACCTGTGCTAAAACTGGCCAATACAGACGGTGAAAATGATTCAGAGCATACCTATCAAATGCTATGATTTTGGCCTTCAGATTTAGCTTTGCTCCTCCTAGATTTATGATGTTCCTTATAAAGTCAGACGTGTTTATGAGTACTTAATACATAAACTAAACCTATATATACAGATTCAGTACCACAGATTTTATAGCATTTAGTATATAAAGCAATTCTATTTTGAGAAATAAGAAAGTCTCTTTCTTCTGACCCTCTGCTATGATTTTTAAATGCCACCGCTATAATTTTAATGCTTGGAGACTGACATGTATGATTCAGGCATGACACACTGAAACATGATGAAATAGATAACAATGATTTACTATGTCTGGAGTTACATGGTATGACTCAAGATAGTCATAAAATCATATGGATCTCCCCATAGGTGCTGGATTGAATTAAAGATGAAAGTAAAGACAGACTCAGCGTTGTTGATAAGTATTGAGCTAAAAAGCTGGGATGGCATGGAGGTGTTATGAGTTACACTGTATAAATTCTGTGTCTGATTATAATAAAAGAATCTGAAATACACCACTGAAAGAAATAGAGCAATCAGAAGCAAAAAAGTAGTCCTTGAATGCAAAATGAATTTGGTTGAAAGTCATAGTGGTGCAACACACATGCAGGATTTAAATCTTCTGACTAGGAGAAGACAGCAGCAAAATTTGGTAGTAAATTTGAGAAACTTGAGTTAAGCTGGTATTTCATCAATACATTATATTTGTCAAAAATCATTACAGTAAAACAGGTTACATCTGAAACTATGTCATCAACATTGGCAGATGCAAAATATGTTTCACAAAAGAAATGGATACTATGAAAAATGTAAAGGCCACAATTAAGGAAGAAGGTGAACCAAAGTTTGATGAGGCCTGTACAATGCCATAGGCAGTATATTCAATCAAGAACTTCAAAGATTGTAAAGTACATGAATATTATCACAAAGGATGGAATAAGAGGGTCATTCTTTTAGTAATTGCAACAAAAGAGAAGAAATATAGAAGATGGGAGCATTTTAAGCAATTTTAGCGTCATCACAATGCAATATTGCTTTCCAGAGACAGAGGGCGTTTTCTCTCACTAACAGTAGTAAAGCATCTAACCAAACCAACACAGCACAAGGTTATCTGCTGTTAGATATGGGTGAATATTCTAAGACATTCTAGACTGTGAATACACTCTAGGGGACGTTCTAGTACAACATTTTTGAGTTGAGTGACTTCTACATAAGCTATTTTGGTAGATGATGTCGGATGTAACCTCCTGTTACCTTGGAAGTTATACAATACTGAATGATTTCATTCCTATACAAGATTAATGACATGATTATCAACATTAACAAACTTTTATTCAGAAATAAAAATAGTTGGTTTCTCTTTTCATCATGGAATCTGAGTGATACAGTAGTAGAATTCCCATAATGCAAAATAGCACATATTACTTTAACAGGCATAGAAGGAAGTCTCAGGTTGGAATTTAGGGTTGTTTTGGAAACATTCAGTTAAGAATTTGTGGACCACAATCTAGAAAATGAATAACAAAAGTTTGCTTCTACAAGCTAAATTTAAAACGTGCTTTTGAAAACTAGCTTGCAAAACATAACTCATTAATATTTCTCCTTTTGGCTATAGTAGATCCTAGGATTTATACAATGCAAGTAACTGCATAACAAAGTCTGGGCAATTCTCAAACTGATATATATATATATATATATATATATATATATATATATATATATATATATATATATATAAATAAATGATACTATGGTCTGCACTGTATCAATGGCAATTGCATTATGTAAAGGGCCAAACCCTAGTCAGCTGCCTAGAGCCTGGTGCTGGTTGTGGACCTTATAAGTAAATAAATATATATATATATATATATATATATATATATATATATATATATATATATATGTATATAAAATAAATATATCCCTATCAGTTGATCAAGTGTTCAGAAACTCAAAATTCATAGGGTGGAAACCATATGAAGGAGTTTTTGAAAACTCAAAGCTTTTGAATGGAGATTGCAGTAGAGTGAGGATCGGGAATTGTATCCTTTGCTTCACAGTAGTGCAATCTAGGAGTTGGTATATATAATTTGCAGGGGGTGTGGATGGTGCAGCGGAGCTTGTCTCCCTGCATAAATGTAAAAAAAAAGTAGATTTTTTGTTTTTGATGTTCGAGTTTTTGGAAACTCAGTCATATGGTCTTGTCCATATGAATTTTGAGTTTCTGAAAACTCAATATCTATCTATATATATATATATATATATATATATATATATATATATATACATATATATATATATATATATATATATATATGTCACAGCGATGTTTTCTATCCATGATTAACTGGGTCCAGGAAGTCACTTTCTCACTGGCTTGATTGTAGAGCCAATGAAGCAGAAACTTCCAATTGTTGTATGTTCTGTTCTGGTCAAAAGCTAGACCAATGTTGCCTGCTGGTAAGAACATCCGTTCACTTCTGATTTTCAGTTAAGTGCTTTTTTAGTTGGAATGCTAACATTTACTATTTTGCCTCACCACCACATCACCTCCATTTATTTGGAATGAATACCAGGTGATTTGCCTGCCACTGGAGGTAAAGAACATCCTTTCATTTCACTTCTTATTTGCAAGTAAGTTCCATGTTGGAAAGACTGAACCTTGTTTGTAAATGCTGGACTTTTACTAGGAACATCCATTCCCTCAAAATGCTGCCAAGTAATTACCAGGTGACTCAGTGGTTTTGGACCATTGTTCAAAGTTTTGTGTGTGCGTGTGTGTGTGTGTGTGTGTGTGTGTGTGTGTGTGTGTGTGTGTGTGTGTGTGTGTGTATGTGTGCGCGTGCGTGTGTGTATCTGTGTTCATGCTCATAATTACTTGGTTTCTTGCAGTCTAGTGTAGTTATGGTGCAAAAGAATGAAACGATTTTAGTATAAAGGAGTGTCATCTTATGAGCTATGTTCTTTGCATATGGTGTTTTCATTTCCTTGTTGCCAGTACATTTGCTATTTAACTGTGAATAAACTGGACAGCATGAAAGTCTTCAAGTTTTGTATTTAACATTTTAATAAACTGTTTAAATTAGGTTGTTTTTCACAGGCATGTGGGTGTAAAATGTTCTGTGTTGGGTTGCAACAGTTTGTCTGGCATTTTTGCAAATAAGTAAGGCTATAAGCCGTTGATTAAATGCTTCCTGTAGTATAGGGCTTGATTCCCTCAGTCTTAATTTGTCTACTGTGTTACTCTGACCAAGTCGCTTCACTGGACAGTGCTGCTGTGCTGTTCCTGAAAAGGGACACTTGTGTCCAGTGAGTTGTTCCAGGCTGTCAGCCAGTACACTACATACATTTCTTTTGAATTCGTGCACTCTTGGCATAGCTGCTAACTAGTGCTTTACTAAGTGTTTGTCTATGAATCCCAGCACATCTCTTGAAGTTTAATGGGTTGTCAGATGCATTTTCAATAAACATGAGCATCAAAGGAAGAGATATTTTCTATGCTCATGTTGATTTTTTTTTTCTCAGTTTGAGAGTGATTTGGTGTTTAATTTATTTTTTGTTTTGGTGTTTCATTTAGCAAATTGCTGTGAGTGTTTTTGCTACAAATTTTGAAGTAAGTTTTAAATTAAATCAAAATCTCTGTGATCATTGTAAAAGTAAAAAAAAAAAAGGAACGAAAGAAAATAATATGCACACTTACAGGTTTGATCAGTGTTATATAGTAATGTGGTAGAAGCAGTCAGATAAACTGGTATGTTTTGGAGGTGGTCGATTACCCTGCCTTAGGCTCGATTTGCCCATGATCAATCTCGTATTAAGTGTATAAAATATATTTTAATTGTTTAAAGGTCTTAACATTTAAGTCATCTAGCTCCATTGTTTAAGGGTTATTGCCTATTTCTTCATGTATCCAACAGGGATCCCTTTCCACAAGTAAATTGTAAAAAATATAACCAAAATAGCAAGAATAATATCCAGTCATCAGAGCTGAGATCCATTAATCTGTATAAACAGATCTCCTTGGAAGATCTGATTCTTGCATTTGTCAAAATGAATGTCATCAGTTACCAGGTGTTATCTTTTCTTTCTTCCAGTGAACCAGAGAGACATACAGTTGTATAAAAAATATCCATCTCCTGTCTTGCACTGCTAACTCAACAGCAAAATATTATGCCAAATGTTCGATTAACAGCAACAGCAGTGCTATACATGTTCATATCAAAAAGATCACTTCTAGTTAATCTCCCTGTATTAACAGGTTATATTTTAATTAAGGACTATAAACCACTAATTAATCTTCTTAGGTCAACAGATAATCCTTGGCAATCTTCTTCTAGTAATTCACAGTGTTTCTCCTGTAATAAAGGATTAGGGGGAGTAAGCACTTCTCCCCTCTGTAAATATGTTTTTAGTTTATTGAAAGCCTGTTCAGAACTTTCATTCCTCATGAAAATGTGTTCTATGAGGTAAATTCAGTGGCTATGGAATAACTGAGTGGCTTGGTAGAATCTTGCAGTAGTAATTGTTTACCTGCCCTAGACATAACTTCGACTGTGACACATTCTAAGACTTAAGTACCTTTAGTTCAGCATTTGCTCGCTATCAATCATGTACCCACCATAAGAAATTTATGTCAAGACAAACTCATGTTTGTCTCATATCCAAGGTATATTACTCTTTTTGTCTGTCTAGGGTTTCTGTAGATTATTTAGATGGTCTTCCTTCTATGGTTATTTGCATGGATGTCACCAGCTTTGAGAAGACCCTTGCAGAAAAATGTCCTACTTTGGGTACATGCATTCAAGAAATGCTATAGCTGATAAGATATACAGGGATAATGGCCAATAGTTCATACCTGTAGAAACTGAAACTTTCACACATTAAAATGACATTAAACATTTCACATCTGCTGTTCATTATATAGGTGCATATGAATAAGAAGAATGGCTTTGCAAACATTTCAGAATACTGTTAAGACTAGTCATTTCCATTATGCATATCAAAATGTAACCCATATAACTGTTTATATAATGACAATTTTCTTTTCCTAAATAGGTAGTCCCATCTAAACTTAATAAAACCAGATATCAGTTGTCATGCATAAAACAATTTCACAGCATGGCAGCTCAGAGCTGTGCTCAGAGAAAATGGATAACTAGGGCTATATCTGACAATGAATAGTTGGGTAAAAACAAGTAAGAGCAGATGACCTAGGCCATATCCACAGAAGAACGGATAGCCACATAGCAAGAAGGACAACTGTCTACTGGCACACCACAAAGTATATGAATGACCACATCTACACCTTAATTATGACAAATGACCACTTCATTAATCTAAGATGGCTAGTGGCTCCTGGTGTCACTCTTAGACTGAAGGACAAAACTGAACAAAAATATTGGCAAGCTTCCCTTTATTAAGGCAATATTAACAAGTCAAATGACATCAGAATTATATCATCTAGGGATCTAAACTTCTTCTGCATCCTCAACAGAGTGGTTTGGAGGGCAGGTATATATTGTAGAGGATAACATTGATCTATGGATGGGGAACAGAAAATTTACTTCAGGACTGCTCACTGTACTACTAATGAATAGCGACAGCTCCTAAATGCTTTATCACATGCTTGGGTCCCCTCAAATAATATATAATATAATCCCAGTTATTCTTATTAGAGGTAATATATAGTTATTGACCATGGGATGGGTAAGACCGATCTAAATCCAATGGAATAGGTTATCTTGAGTACAAGAAGTGAAACTGGCAAGGCTTAAAATGGCCCACAGGGGTAGCCAGCCTAGTAGTCATCTATATACCTATATAAAAAACTAACAGCAAAGAACAAACTGGGTACAACTGCAATTGAATGGCTTAAAGTCCACTTAATCCACCACAACAGATTATATGATAAACCAAAACAAGATTTAATGTAATCGCTTTTGCTGGAAAAATGTTCCAGCTTCTTTAGACTACAAACAGTAAAATACTTAGAAAAAAACACCTTTCAAAACAATTCAAAAAACGAACTGCCAATAGAGTTTGTTACCCCTCCTGATGTCATACACAAGCATTTAAGAGTTAAAGCTACAAGGGGTTACTCCAACTTAAAACACACTAGGATGCTTAAGCAACCTCACAGCAACACCATTAAAGAAAATAAAGATTTTTTTTAAAAAGAATTTTTTTAAAAATAAAAATAATAATGACAGTACTGAATTTGTGTACTATAAATAACACCTTAAAATTATATCCTTTCCATGGTCGAGATATGGCTATGTTAAGTCGATCACAGATCTAATATACTATATTTTTATGAAGTAAACCTATATAGAACATATGTGAATTTCTACAGCCAGCACACAGTCTGTTGAATATATACCTATACTACATGATGATCACTGTTATTCTGTAAGGGTGGAGGACGTAACTGAGGTTTTCTAAGACCCTAGACAAAAGACAACAGCGACAGAAGTATACAAACAGTGTCACCCAATGTTCTGATGTCAGCTGTAGTGCTAACACAAATGGAACCCTAGCCTCATAGAGACTGAGGTTGTGAAGGTGATAAAGACAGTAGTATAAACAAAACAACAAATATTATGATGGCATTTGCTAGTAACATATGAGGAATATTATATTTACGTGCAGTGAAAAGGTGTGGTTTCCCAAGGAGGCCGTAAGATATAACCTAAATAATTAGAGCTGTTGGCACAATGGTTAAAGTATTCACATCTCATGCACATGGTACAAGATTCAATCCTGACATCCAGCCAAGGACTGTTTGGAGTTTACATATTCACCCTATGTCTCTGGGGTTCTTTTCACCTCTGAGAAACATCCTTAATGCTTCCATCTCGAAACTCACCAATGAAAAGAGCCATGGGCAGCAACACAGAGTCTATATGGTGTCCTATAAGGGGAAGAGTTTTATCGATCAAAGGTTTGGGCATCTACTGGATTGCTCAGTATCCTTGTCACAGACTGCATGCCGTGGCAGGGTTAGCCACTCTTTGCTGTAAAATATGGCCATAGGTGATTCAGTTGCATTGACTAATGTCACCAAATCTGCATGGGTATTTTCTGTGATAAATGGGTTAAGGACTTGACCTACACCAGGGACCCATACTAATGGTGGGAGGGGTGTATATGCCCTATTGGCCAGTGTATGCCCACCATAAAGCTAAGCAGCCCTGGATCAATACGTTACTGGTCAGCCAGTGTCCAGTTGTCCAACCTGGGTTACCTGGGAATGGCTCTGTTGAATGAACAGTGAATGAAAAACTAATCAACCTGCTGAACATGAGCTAAGAATTGCTACACTCAATGGAGGTTCACTGACAGGATGGAGCTTGAAAGTGGGTGACATGATGGTACAGAGAATGGTGGACATCCTATGATTCCAAGAGACAAAATGAAAAGGCATAGCAGCAAAGCAATGGCTTGGGATTCAGAGTCTACTACTTAGCAGGAGGACAAGCTAGAAATGGTGATGGAATTGTGATGAGAGAGAAGTTTCAGAAGCTAGTGAGGGATGTCATCAGAAATGGTGACAGAATCATGGCAATTAGACTCTAGCCAAATGATAGGACAGTATTCATAATCTCCACCTATGCCCCATATCAGGGTTGTGATACTGAAGAGAAGAGTACATTTAGAAAGATAAAGCAGGACAACATAAACTGGTGTTAATAATGGGTGACTTGAATGCATATATCGGGACAGACAGAAGAGGATATGAGGACTGCCTGGGTCCACATGGGTGAGGCAACAGGAATAAAGAAGAGGCCATTGTCAAATGGCTTGATTGTAGCCAACACATGGTTCAGAAGGACAGACAGAAAGTCACATACAAGAGTAGCCAACATGCAACTCAGGTGGACTTCTTCCTAGTAGGAAAAGACCACCGAGGTAGAATAAAGTCATCCCCAGTTTAACTGTCAGCCTACAGCATAAGCAATTGGCTGCCATAATCATCTGCAAACAGTGATCAGAGAAGGCTCTAAGGTAAACAGAGACCAGGCTGAAGACCAGGAAGTTATCTGGAGAGAAAGTACAACAGTTCAAGGAATTACTCAGGGCTCTAGTACTCCAAGAAGTGTTGAAGAAGAATGGTGGTGCCTCAAAACAGCATGTATGATGACTACGGAATGGATATGTGGCCAGGCCAATTCTGTAAATAATGTAAACAACAGCCCTCTGATCACTAAAAACAGCTCGGTCAAAACAAAATCAATCCAAATAAGACGAGAAGCTGCTACAACAGACAGAAGTTTAATAAGCTGAAATAAAACAATTAAAAAGTAAACATTAAAACAGGATGATCACTTTTGGTCTAAGACCTTCCTCAGATCCAAATGTAACCAAGTTTATTCATTCAGTTAATTAAAATTACACAGTCAAACAATCAGGAATCACCTCAGGACCTCCAACCTGGAATCAGACCATTTAATTCTGGCAGTTTATCCTCTTGCAGGTCTGCTATCCATTTGGCCTCTGCTATTTCAGTACTGTTATGCAGATCACCTCCCCTAATAGTATTGCAAACTACTTCCAGGACTGAAAATAAAAATCAATGTCCATCAATCAACCTCTGGAGAGAGTGATTGATAAATGGATACACAGAAGTTCTAGAGAGAGTAACTGATAAATGGATATGCAGAGTAGTAGAAGGTAAGATGAGAGATGAGACATTCATATTCAGAGCAGAATGCAGCACAACATACCCAATGTTTGCAGTGAGACAGATAGTTGACAAGAAGCTAGAAATGGGGAAAGAGTCCAACTGGGCATTCCTAGATTTGGAGAAAGCATATGCGAGTGTCCCAAGGAAGTTGATTTGGGCATTTCTGCAGTGGTTGGAAGTCCCAGAAGCATTGGTAGATTAGTGCAAGCTATGTACAAGGTCCCAATGACTCAAGTATAAACAGTGTCCTGTATCACAGAAGGGTTCCCAGTGGGAGTGGATGCGCAACAGAGGTCAGCTTTGAGCCCACTGTTACTCAACTGGTGAAGGATTACATTAGCGAACAAGTCAGAGGGGACAGATCACAACATTTTCTGTATGCAGATGATGTGGCATTACAGGCAGACTCTGAACTTCAGCAAATGATAAGAGAATGGAATGCAAAACTGAAGGCACACGGAGTGAAACTAAATACAGATAAGATAGTGTTTATAGCAGTACATTGGGGAAATCAGAAGACACTAAAAATTTAGACAGAAGGAAAAATAGTGGAACAGGTTGACAGCTTCAAGTATCTGGGAGGGGTGGTTGAGTAGAAGAGTAGCCTGAATGAAGAGGTCAAATCTAGAATCAGAGGGGCTGCAGCAAATGGCATAGAGTGTCAGGTGTAGTGTATGACAGAAGACTGCCAAAGAAGCTGAAAAATAAGGTGGACAAAACAGTGGTGCAACCAGTACTACTGTATAATACAGAAACCTGGGCACTAAAGACAGAACAGATGAGGAAGCTAGAGGTGATGTAAATGAAGTGCCTGAGATGGATGGTAGGATGCACACTGTTTGACAGACAAAGAAAAGAAGACATAACAGAAGAAGCCAAATTAGCTCCAATTGCAGAAAAGGTCAACGAGAACAGATTATGCTAGTTAGGGCAGATGTGCAGAAAAGCAGAAGACAATAAGGTGAAGAAGATTTGAGACAGACAGGAAGAATGTAAGAGGAAATGACAGCATCCAGTAAAGAGGTAGACAGATGGTGTGAGATAAGATCTGTGACAGTCAGGCATGAGTGTTAATGAAGACAGAAGTGTAACATTGAATCAAGAGAGATGACAATAGGTAACATGACACCTGACCCCAAGTAAGAACATGGGAAAAAGGGAGATGATGATGATGATGATGATGAGAGCTGACATTATCAAAAACTTCATCACTGAACACGATTGCTGATTTAAGACTGCAACTAAATTAGTAAACAATATTACAACCAAAGTATGCTGCATTAGTATCATTTACTAACTGAATCATAGCATTTACTACATTATAAGTAGTATGGAAATTGGAAAATAAGTACTATAAATTAACATGCAAACATTAACACAAAATAAAGTGATGGTTATGCCCAGATAAGAACACACCAAGTATATGCTAGGAGATGCTTGCACCAAGTGCTTTTGTACCTGGCTATGCACTTATCAGCATACAACCCAAACTTTTGTGTTTGTTAATATGTTTATAAAACGGAGCCCCAAAAAACATCTAAATTAAAAATGAATAAAAATTGTATGCAAAATAAGAAATGAATATTTACAGAAAAAAAGAAAAAATAGCATCTCCGATTAGATTATAGCAGTATGAGTTCCACATATACTCAATTGTTGTTTTTTTTTTTTGTTTGTTTTTTTTTGTTTTTTTTTGAAGTAAAGGACCTGCCCCTTCTAGGCTTTCAAAAAATATTATCCACCCCCATAGTGCCTTTTTTCGCAATGCCAGCTAGACATACATACCAATGTAATGAAATAAGAAAGAAAAATCTGAATGTGCTACTGATCAATGCTAGGAGTCTAAACAATAAACTCATCTCCCTACAAATCCTTCTCACTCTGGAGGAAGTCGACATTTGTGCAGTGACTGAGACATGGTTACTCTGGCTATGCATGGCTATAATGTCTTCCACACATTTAGACCAGTCATTGCACAGGAGGGAGAAAATTTGGATATGTACATTCATCCAGAAGAGACTCTCTTCAATGCTGATTAAGCCGCATGATGCAATACATCTTCTTCATGTCCAGACCACAATCAGAAAGGTCCCTCACCATATATTGGCTAGCTACAGAACTCCCTTTATGAGCCATTAAAACCACAATGCATATCTACAAGAACTAGAGTCACTCAATACTAAACCCAATACCACTGAAACCTAAACCGCAACCACCACTAGAGCACAATAACAGACATTACTGCACTTTGACAATACAAATGCCCTATATCAACTCTCTAGAGTACTGACTAGGGGGAATAACATCTTAGAAGACCTTGTCCTCACTAATACAGAGGAATCTTATACTATTCCTTGTGTATACTCATCACCTGTTAGGTCTGACCATAAAACTGTCTCCTTCAAAATAAAATCGACTCCAGGGGCCACTTTGCTCCTAGTATTTTTAAAAACTTCTTCAAGACAAACTGCCTACTATTAAATGATACATTAGTAAACTTAAAACCCCACCAAATCCAGTTAACTGTACTTAAATATCTGGAAATATGCACTACTAAGCCCAAACACCCTAGCCCAAAAGTTCCTGGAACATAACTCAAATGCCTGGACAACATCACCATCCCCAAGAGGATAACTACTTGACTCATCTAGAAGGACCATGTTCAAACGAGTGTACCTATGTGGATCACCAACTAATCTGCTGGAGGTCCTCATCCCACCCCACCTGAAATAAAAAGACCACAGTAAAGAACTTCTCAAAAGCCGACTTCACACTTCTAAAGACTAGTGTGGTCTCCTTTAAGGCCCCGAGCGGAAAACAGTACTCAAGCCGCTGAATCACTTACAAATGCCTTCTACCAGCACCTGCAGGACTGCATGGATAAGGCAATCCCAAGCAAAACAAAGACTCTTTGTACCAAAGGCAAGCTCCAGTCTGGTGGACCCCAGCCATAAACAAACTCTACAACAAAGGAGGAAGCTACTACAAGATAGAGCAAAATCCTTAAAAGGTAAGACACCCTTGATCACTATAAGTAAAAACTAAGAGCTCTCATAAAATCATCCAAAGCAAATTTCGAGAGAAAAATAGCTAAAGACTCAAAAGACAATCATAAGGCCTTCTTTAGCTATGTTAGAAACCTGGGAGGAAACTCCCAGATATGCTCAGAACTAGTTCAAAATGATGTGAAGATTACTGATCCTACAGACATTGCCAACATACTGGCTGACAGGTTCAGTGCAAACTTCTCCCCTCCCCAAAGGAGAGATATCTATACCAAACGATTGCAGCCCCCAAACATCTCCAGCCCAAGTGAGAACTGCTCTCCAAAGCAAAAACACAGCATCCATGGGACCTGATGGTGTCCCCGGCTGTGTGCTCCATGAACTCAATGAGGAATTAAACCCACAGCTAGGACAGCTGTTTAATCAAAGTCTTACCTCTGGATACATCCAGGGGTGGCGACTGCAACTGTGGTCCCACTTCACAAAGGCGGTGCCTCCACCGACCCTGGAAATTACCGCCCATTAGCTTGACAAGCCTTATCTGCAAAGCCATGGAGAGGATCATAATGGACCTCATAAATAAAGACATAGGGAATTTGCAGACTTTGGATCCAACCCAGTTTGGCTTTGTCAAAGGCAGATCATGCCTTTTAAACTTGGTTGACTTTTGAAACAGTCACCAAAGCCATTGATGAGGAAAGGCAGTCCATACAGCCTACCTCGATCTGGCTAAGGCCTTGATACAATACCCCATTCGGGTATCATTGAAAAACTCATCAGCTTAAATGTCAACCCATACATCACAAGATGGGTTGCAAACTGGCTGAGTGACAGAACCCACAGGGTCAGAGTTGCTGGCGCCATGTCAGACTCAAAGCCTGTCACAAGTGGTGTCCCACAGGGCTCAGTCCTGGGCCCACTCTTGTTTGGCATCTACTTTTCTGAAGTACAAGCAAACACAGGAGGGTTATGGCTGACAAAGTTTGCAGATGACTGCAAACTGGGCCATAGTAGAAAACACATCTGACACAGATATCCTTCAGAAGGGTCTCACAGAATAACTGGTGCCAGAGCCACGGCCTAAAGTTAAATGCCAAAAAATGCATAGTCATACCCTTTGGGAAAAACAAGGTTACCCCTAGCTACCAAATAGGTGGCAATCCACTGAGCACAGAAGAAGTTATCAGGGACCTGGGGACCCAGGTTGATAGTAGTCTGTCATTCGACACCCATGTAGCTAAAGTAGTTAGGAAGACCTTCTACATTGCCCACCTTATCATGAAGGGATTCTCATCTAGATCAAGGGAGGTCATAGTCTCCCTTTACTCATCACTCATCAGACCAATGATTGAGTACAATGGCCCATTCCGGAATGTATCTGACCCGACACTTGCAGCAGCTGGAGAGGCCACAAAAGTTCCTCACCAAAAGGATAAAGGGTCTCAAAAAACTGTCCTATGCTGCCCGACTGAAAGAACTCCAGCTCTATTCAGTCCACTTTCTCAGAGGTGACCTTTGCCTAACATACAAGGCCATGTCAAACCCAGATTTGATGAATATGCTTCACCTCAAAAAATCTAGATCCATCAGAGCCACAAGGGGGGGAGACTTAAACCTTGACACGGCTATTAATAGGACGTGCTGGAGGGATAGATTCATCACCCAAAGACTCCCTATGCTGTGGAACAAAATCCCGGTACATGTGAGGCAGAGCACCTCGCTGGCCTTGTTCAAGAGAAATCTTGACCAATGGATGGGAGATCGCAGATATACCCCAGGGATTACCTCAGTGTCACTGCTCGACAGAGGCACAGAAAAATAATGGGTATAGTTCCCCATACTAAAGGGGTGGCCTAAGCCACAAAACGATGGGCTAGGCTTGTAAATGCCCTCGGGCAGATAGCCTAGTATGAACCTATGAACCTATGAACCTATAAATAAGGAATAATCCCCTATATCACCAGCTAGATTGCCAAATGGATCACAGATAGGCACAATAAAACTACTGAAAAAACATTCCAAATCAGCAGAAACCCACAAAATAAACCCATTTGAAAACCCCCTTTAAAAACCAAAGAAACCCCTAGAGTCACTCAATACTAAACCCAATACCACTGAAACCTAAACCGCAACCACCACTAGAGCACAATAACAGACATTACTGCACTTTGACAATACAAATGCCCTATATCAACTCTCTAGAGTACTGACTAGGGGGAATAACATCTTAGAAGACCTTGTCCTCACTAATACAGAGGAATCTTATACTATTCCTTGTGTATACTCATCACCTGTTAGGTCTGACCATAAAACTGTCTCCTTCAAAATAAAATCGACTCCAGGGGCCACTTTGCTCCTAGTATTTTTAAAAACTTCTTCAAGACAAACTGCCTACTATTAATTGATACATTAGTAAACTTAAAAACCCCACCAAATCCAGTTAACTGTACTAAATATCTGGAAATATGCACTACTAAACTATACCAGCATGCAAATAGTTGTATAGGTTTGGCTATACCCAGTAGAAACAAGTGAAGGGAATGCTACAAAAACAACTGCCTCGCTGGTGAAACATTAATGTCATCTAGCTTTACAATAAAAGGAAGAGATTATTGGCTAAAAGTAAGAAGAGCAGCACACAGAATGGTAGAGCCCTCCTCATTAAATTGACCAGGCTTTCCTGGTGCTTAACTAAATCTACCAAAGCCCGGTTTGACTTGAAACGTTTTCTCATTATGTTTGCAATTTTAGGAGCAGAATGTACTCAGCTGATTGTAAACTATGTTACATATACTGCAGTTGAACATACAGCTGGTTTACTGGCTAATAAATTCACCTCACACTTTACCCATCTTTCCCCTTATCCCTCATCTATCTCAAATAAAATGTCTGAAATCAATTCACCACCAGCAATCTCTCCAGACCAAGTCCTGAAAGCATCATCAAATGCCAGGAATATTGCATTATAGGGTCCTACCAATATCCCATGATACATTATGAATAGCACGAAGCACAATTTAGTCACACTCCTAACAACACTGTTCAGTCTTAGCCTCCATTGCATGATTTTTTAAAGCTCCATATGGGGTGGAGAACAGCAACATTCCTTTCCCTGCATAAAGGAGGGCCTTCCATTGACAGAGGCAAGTACAAACCCATAAGTCTGATCAGCATTATATGCAAAGCTATGGAAAGAATTATCATGGAATTAACCATCAACAATATAGGGAACCTACAGATACTGGACCCATTTGAGTTTGAATTCATCAAAGGCAGGTCATGCTTACTCAGCCTGATGAACTTTTTTGAAATAGTTACCAAAGCAAAGGATGAAGCTAGAATGGCACATACCACCTACCTCAACTTCGCCGAGGCTTTTGACACAACCCACCACTTAGATATAGTAGAAAAGCTTAATAAACAAGGAATAATCCCCTATATCACCAGCTAGATTGCCAAATGGATCACAGATAGGACACAGGAGATTAAAATAGGGAAAGCTAGCTGCCCAGAAAAAAAAGAAAAACAGTTGCCAGTGAATTCTCCCAGCAGTCCTCTTCTGTTCAGCACTTACTTTTTAAAAGTAAAAGCTAATAAGAAAGGTCTCAAGCTAACTACGTTTGCAGATGGTTACAAGCTAGAAGCAGTAGTTTAAACCCCAAATGACTCAACATCCCTACAGGAACACTTGTTCAAAACAAATAATTGGTTCCAGACTCATGGATTACATTTAAATGCCAAAAAATTTATTACCTTCTCCTTTGGAAAGTCAGCTTCCCCGGGAAGCTACGAAATTCATAATGCACCACATCAGTTGACCCAATAATTCAGGATTTGTTAACTTATGTGGACAGTGACCTAACATTTGACCAGAATGTGTCTATTGTGGTAAGGAAGTCCTTTTATACTGCACAGCTCATAAACAAGAGATTTGCTTCTACTTCCAGGGATGTTGTTATTTTCTCCCTTTACTCAGTCATCATTAGGCCAATTATTGAGTATAATGCTCCATTTGGCATGTATCTATCCAGGCATATGCAACAACTGGAATGCCCACAGAAATACATTACAAAACATATACTGTTTAAAAATTATGCCTTACATGGACCACCTTAAAGTTCTATCACTGTATTCAGTCTCTTGCAGACTGCTAAGAGGTGACATGTGTCTAGCATACAGACCATCCTCAAACCCACTACCAATGGACTTACTTCACATCTGCAAATCAAATGTATTGGAAATACCTGGCTCAAGGGACCTAATTTTCTTCTGCAACATTGACTGAATGATTTGGATGGACAGGCATATTTCACAGAGGATGCCACTGCTCTGGAAAAGACTCCCCATCCATATAAAACAGGGCTCATCCCTGATCACATTAAAATGTAGCTTGGACCAATGGATGGGAAATAGGAAATGTACCCCATGACTCCCCCTCCCATGCTACTAATGGACAGAGGCAGCTCCAACAGGCTTTATTCCAGTGCATGTGTCCCCACCCAGTGGGTACACAGGCAACTCCAAAATGTTTTATTCCAATGCTTGGGTCTCCATCAGATACCTGTGTTTTGATTCAGTAATTATCACTAGAATAATATATAAATATATATCTTGGAAAGGGTTAGGTGAATCTAAACATCAGTGTGATGGGCTAATTTTAAACATCAAATAGAATAAATGGAAAGGCTTAGAATGATTCACAAATGCAGTTAGCCAAACACCTATGAATCTATGAACTCTCTCCCATATTATAATATAGTTACTTGTTATGTTAAATAGTCATCTGCAAGGGAAGTGTTCCAGCTAATTTTGTCTACATTCTTATTACTTCATTTGTAGGACCCTTTTGTATCTCCCAGCAAACTTAAATGTGTCTATGGGGGGAATTGCAGGCAGTTATTTAGCTGTTTATTTTCATTAGTTAAACTGGAAGATCCCATTGAACCTACAGCATGTGTGTATAGGAGCCAAAGTGCACATGTACCCCATGCACAAATATTTCACTAAAGATGGAGTAATACCAATATTTTATTGTCAAAGAACTGTACAAAATATCCCATTTAGCTGTCATCATACAATATAGTAAGTTGTCACTCATCACTAAAGTATACATGTTATGTTGAATTCCATGTTTTATCCTTGCATTTGTATCTCATTAACATTTACCTTTTCTACTGATATCCAAGGTTATTTTAACGATTGAGAAGACATCTCCAATGATAAGTGATGGTGACTCTCTCTTGGTCCAGACAACAGCAGCTGTCCCTTCTTTTGAAAATGGCCAAGGGCAATTGCCTTAGGTTTCCTCACAGACTGGATTTACTCAAACAAAACAAAGTAGTTTAATACACCCCAAAATAAAAACACTTCAAGCAAATGCCTGGATGATAACGTTTTGAAAGCCTTTAGGCACCTTTTTACAGGAATGTGCAGCAAGTACTTAAAGAGCTTAAAAACCTGCTACCAGGAAATCTAATTATAACTGTGCAAGTGGAGAATATTGTTGTAGTTGTTGCCACACTAAGAACCAGGCACCTATTAAGGTCAGGATGCCTCTGGTTCTGTAATATTTGTGTGAGCTATTATCATCTGGCCTTTCTTATGCTCCTTTCAAGATTCATCTTTTGAACATTTCTTGTGTCCCCTGAGATTCCCTCTTTCTTGCTGCCCTCAAGTCAAGCAGGTTTTAAAAGTGATTTTACATATCAATCTGCCTAAAAAACAGAAGGCTCCTGCTTGGGATCTTAACGTTGTGCTTGAAAAACTAATACTGTTTCCATTTGAACAAGTGTATTAAGCTGATTGAGGTTCTTGACTTTGAAACCTGCGTTTCTCATTGACAGCTCCAGTATCCCTTCTTGATGCAAGAAAACTCTGAAGCTTTTGATGCCTTAAACACTACTTGATTTTTTTTTTTGCTCCACTGTGGTCAGGGTACATGGAAGGTGTCTAAAGCTTTGAAAGCTGGCCAGTGGTACTATCCTTCGTAGGCATTACACTACTGCACCTGTAATCTATTTAAGCATCTACTGGTATGTCAGGTTTACTTATACAAGTGTAGTTTTGACCTGAATTAGATAGTAACCATGCAGGCAGAGTCTTAGAGGTAACATAAATAGATGAATAGCATGTCACTTGGGGAGTGACGCATTTCTAACTTCTGTCTTTCTTATTTTCCTATCACGTTAAATCAACACCCCTGCTTGAGGCTGTTAAGGCTGTATGTAGCACCCTACAAGAAAGTGATACACATTTCATAATTCCTGGGCTATCTGCTCAGTCCCATTCACAATCTAAACAATGAATGAAATTGCCATTGAGGCTTTGTGAGGTTCTTCGACTCATTGTTTAAATCATGATGGTTTGGATCGATCAAAAAGCCTGGGAGCTTTGAACAATAGAAGTACTGGCCACAACAGCATTACAAGACTATAGCTGGCAGCACCATGAATGTTTGAAATATAATGCTGTGGCCAGTGTGCATCTATTCAGAATGGACGGGATTTGTAGCAAGTTATGTTTTTAAACTGTGACATGCAACTAGATATTCATATCTCTCACCTGTCCCTGATTTTGCAAAATGTTCGTGCTTTTTACCTCTTATTTATGGTCTGATTTTTTAATAAAATGTGTGATTTTTTTTTGTAAATCATTGAGGGTTAAAATCACTAACCAATTACATACATTTAAGTTTCAAAGTTCATATCCTTAATAAAATTCATGCTAATATCAAACCTGTTTTCACTAACTTTCTAAGCGTATAACAGCAATATTTAAAATGTGTCCATGATTTTGTGCTTTGTCCCTGATTTGTGGGCTAAGAGAGATGGAGAGCTGTATGAACACATTCCCTGGGGACAGTATTTTATTTATTTATTTAATTACTTACATTTCTAGGTGTCTATATGTTTATATTTCATAATAGATTTCTGAGATGTGCACAGACAAATAGTTATAACTGCTGGTACTGTTGGCAGAAAAATGATTCTCTTGTTTAAACAGTATTCTGGCATTACAAGTTTAAAGTGATTTTTATGAAATAACTTAAAACTCTTTAATTTGTAGCTACTGTTTTGTGGAACAATAAAGTATGTGCATTACATGGACACAATGTTTAACACAATCAGACATCAGAAGTTTATACAAAACTAGCTGTAGCTGGTGTCAGGGGGAGCTGTCTCTGGATGAAAGTAAGTGACACTTGATATTTGCTCAGTTTAAAAAATCACTAATATAGTTCTGTTTACTGTTTGTACTAAGTGTTTGAATGAAACAAACTTGAAATACATTATTGCCAAATTAATTATGCATGTATGTATGTATGTATGTATGTACTGTATTTATTTATTACTACAGTCAGACATTGGAAGCATCCACATTAAGTAAAGTGGCTGTAATGATGGATATGGAGTTTGTATGTGAATAAACGTGACAAACACTTGCTGTTGTTTGATTACTGTTAAAAACAGTCTGTAATCCATGGTGGCAGAAGTAGTGTCACACAATGTATTATATTTGCTGAAGTCTGTGCAAAACAAGTATTTCTGGGTCTTATACTTTTAAATGTTGGGGTGTTATATATTGTTCAAGAGCAAAATGTTGGCCAGAATTTCTTTCATTCTCTATCACAAGCAACAGTATTGCATATCTAATTTAGTGTAAAAACCAAGAAGAGACTATTCCAAGCACCAGTTAATATTCCAGTTTATTGAGCGCTTTCATCAGCATCAATCAGCTGACTTCCTCAGAATGAAGACTCATTCAGCTTGAAACCATTTTATATAAAAAACAAGTCACATGACATTAAAATTGATCAGTATTAAAACCTGTTAAAAGAACATTTAAGGCACCAAAACATTATAAAAAGTATTGTAATGCGCTCAATAAACTGGAATATTAACTGGTGCTTGGATTAGTCTCTTCTTGGTTTTTACACTAAGTTTGGTGTTTGGTTCCTGGTTTTTGAACAGTATTGTACGTGACGGTTGTGTTAGGAACAATATGTACAGGAAAGCAATTGGTCTTTGGCACAGTGGTACAGTAAGTGGCATTGCCATCTCAACTATGCTCTGGTTGTGGTACTGACTGTGGCTTCCTTATGGAGTCTGCATGCCCTCACTATCTCTGGGAGGGTTTATCCATATGTTCTTTTTTATTTTTGAACACCCCAAAGATATGTTATAGGTAAATTAGCATTACTCCAATTTTGATTCTAGATAAACCTGCAGCATGTTGTGTGTGTGTGTGTGTGTGTGTGTGTGTGTGTGTGTGTGTGTGTGTGTGTGTGTGTGTGTGTGTGTGTGTGGCAATAGACATGGCTTGACAGGGGCAGTGCCAGTAAATGTGTAAGTGTGTGTGTGTGTGTGTGTGTGTGTGTGTGTGTGTGTGTGTGTGTGTGTGTGTGTGTGTGTGTGTGTGTGTGTGTGTGTGTGTGTGTGTGTGTGTGTGTGTGTGTGTGTGTGTGTGCATTTGTGCATGTGTGCGTGTGTGTGTGTGGTTATGTTTGTGCATGCATCTGTGCAAAAATAATATAACTAATTTTTATGTATGAGCATACACAATATTACACATGCATATCTTCTCTGGGTTGCAGGAAAAAAGAACAATTACCAATTCATTCTGTTTTAAAAACAAGGCATAACATGCATCACCAAATGTCCAGTCCCTCACAACTTCATGGGGCTTGGCAGCCCACACTCCAGGCCATATAAGTAGATTTTGACACAGGCTTAGTAAAGCCTTCTTTCCTGAACCCAACCTATTCGAAAACTGTTCTTGCTCAGAGAACTGGGCAGAAGGTTGTTGTAGATTGTGTGGTGTCTGGTGACAGTGTGGTCATTATTTCTTTAATTTTCCTGACAAATGAACCTTAGAGGCATGGACAAAAGTTTGCTATAGCTTGTGTTGGGACTGGATATAGTATTCCTATATTTTTGCTAAGTTTCCTTAAAATTCTGAAAGATGTGCATAGGTCACCATAACTTGTATTAAGGATGGGGGCAGTGAAATAATTATTCTTTAACTTTCTTCATAAACTCAGAGATTTACTTAGAATGCAACTATAACTTGTCAGGGGCAGTGTACTGTCTAGGAGTAAAAAGTTGGAATACATTACTGTGATAATTATTTTTTCAGTTTCTTTACAATCAAACATCATTTCTTGTTGCTAGGGGAAGGAGACATACTGTTGATATACATCTAACATCAGTAGGTTGAAATATGTTACTGAGTTCTTATTGTTCATTCATTTCTTTCCAGTACTGACATCAGTGGGATACACAGATGGTTGTTGTCTTTTGTGGATGGGACTGAAGCAGTATACTGCATACATGTGTGACAGTGGCCATTTGAAATACAGTGGATATAAAAAAGTTTACACACTCCTGTTAAAATGCCAGGTTTTTGGGATATAAAAAAATGAGACCACAATAAATCATTTCAAAATTTCCCCACCTTTAATGTGACCTATAACCTGTACAATTCAATTGAAAAACAAAGGAACCTGTTAGGGGAAAAATATAAAAAATAAAAAAAGTACAATATGCTGGTTGCATAAGTGTGCACACCCTTGAACTAATAATTTGTTGTGTGTCCATACAAGTAAACTAATTCTTTGTTGAAGAAAAAAACTGGTCAGGGAGGCTGCCAAGAGACGTACAGCAACACTGAAGGATGCAAAAAAAGAGGTGAAGGTTACAATACAATGAAAGGAAAGGAAGTAAACTGTATTCTGTGTGGTATGGAAAGACCACAGTGGTAGGAAACATGAGACTATGGGGGTTATGAATGGGAGGATGAATAGTGGAGAGCACGGTAGGTAACAATTTTACCCAAGACTAGCCACGCAATACAGTGATGCTGTTCTACTGCAAAAGAGAAGAATTTGAAATCAAAATTGTGGACAGCAGCTGTGTGCTATAATACATTTACATATGTAAGTAGATGTAGCCAATGATATTTCTTTTATACCAGCTCTGCTTTCTCTCTTACTTACCTGCCATGGCTGAAGACTTGCAACACCAGCACATGATTTGTTCTTTGAGATCACATCCTTAGAATCACATGATAACAGTCTATTCAGTGCATGGACTGCAGCATATACAGCATTGTATGCACTAATTGCTTCTTGGAAGCTGTAAGATTCATATACCAAAGTCTGTAATTTCTTTAGGCTTTCAGTACCTGCACAAAATGTTATTTTGTTACCTAACTCATCCAATAAAGATATTGAGGTGTTATGTTTAGGCATCCACTTACAGTGGAAAATTGTTTCCCAGAAAAGAATCAGAAAAATGTCATCACTTGTTGAAGGAATAAGGTTGTTCACAAAATCTTGAAATTCAGTAATTTCTGGGTTGTACATTGTGAAACCTAATGTACCATTTAATGTCTTCCAGTAGTCCTTGATATAGAACACTAAAGAGTTTATCCATGTGAATGGGGCTATCCAGATTTTATTACTTATGTTCTGCACTGTGACTTCTTCCATTAGTGGTATAAGGTATAGCTGTGTTGAACACACAATTATTACTTTTGCTGAGGATGACCTGATCTTCTCAACAATTTGATGAAGTTTACTCTCAGAATTGTATGCAGGTAGTATTTCTAGAAAAGCTACACAGCTGCCTCTTTTGGTCAGTTCCTGCAAGAGATCCTGACTGGGTTCTATTCCTTGGTCATTGTCCGATGCTAGAATGCCAACCCATGTCCAGTCAAAGTGTTTCATCAACTGAGTGATACCAATAACCTGAGCAGTCAGACTGCTTAATGTACGTACAAAAGAAGGGAATTGCTGTTTGTCACTCAAGAGAGATACTGTGGAACGATAGCTGATCTAGGGGAAATTAAATTGTTCTTAAGCATGTTACTTATTTAATTTATTCCCATTACAAATATCATACTACATCAAATGTTGGCATTCTTCATTAAAATTAAGTATTACTATGAAAGAATGTTGCTAAGTAAGTCACTATTTAATATTTATTTATTCATTTACTTATCAGTTTTGACCAATTTCAGGCTCAGTCCGGGGTCAATAATATGGCCATTCATACAGTGTTCCTAATATAACAAAACATGACGTAGCAGTGAATAAAATACAAATGATATGCTTAAACCTGTAGAGTGATATCAATACAAATACAAGTATAAACAAGGCTTTACTTTTAGGAAAACTGAGAAAAAGTCTGGTATACAGACACCTGATGTAGGAGAACTGAAGCAATGGATACTGGTAGAGCAGTTAGGGTAGCGGTGAGATATAAGTTAATTAAGGTTATGTGGTCTGATGGTTTGCAGGAACATTTAGATTTATAAATCAGATGACAGTTTATCAGTCCATGGAACTTGGAGTAAGATGAAGTATCTTTAAGTTTGTATGGGAAATACTCCCATACTTTTGGACCAAGAGTTAAGAACACATTGTTAGAGGCATGAGGTTTGGAAAGTAGGATTTGTCTTAAATCACCAGTGCAGTTTAGGTTTCTGAAGCTATATGAGGGAGCTTGCCTTATTAATTTTGAGGTTAAAGGAGGAGTAGCATGCAAGCAATAATACCCAACAGGGAATGTGTTACTGTAGAAATAATGGATACCCCAAAGTGCTCTGAGGCCCAGTGATAAAGTGGAGGGCTTTTACACTCCAGGAAGGGTGTTATTTTCACAATAAAAATACACCCTGGAGGGCACTATTGTGCTTAGAGAATGGACTAGCTATTAAATTATGTGTGTGTGTGTATATATATATATATATATATATATATATATATATATATATATATCATACCTCTCAAGTTTACCTCATTACGAGGAACGTACCTCATTTGGGGGCTTAAAAAGTTCATGTTCCTCGAAGTTCCTCAAAGTTCTGCATTGAAAGAGTCTGTCACACATTCAGTGTTAGGAATTTTGTTTAAGTGAAATCCATGGTAAATAGAAATTAATCATATTAATTCATTAAAGGATCTTCTTTATAAGTAAAACCAGCATATTTTAACCATCCTATGACCTTCCTAGTTGAAGTTGTTAGTAAGCCATTAGTTTGTGTTCCACATTTTGCCCATTTGTTCCACATTATGAAGGCGAGTGTTCCTCATTTTGGAGATGGAAGGTTGAGAGCTATGATATATATATATATATATATATATATATATATATATATATATATATATATATATATACATATATATATATATATATATATATGTATATATATATGTATATATATATATATATATATATATATATATATATATATATATAGTTTCACTTCATAATCTGGAATTACTGAAATCCCGAATTTCAGTAACCCCGAGACTATAAAGTTGAACCATTCACAAAACCTAAACCCACAATCCCGAATCACACAGTCACGAACATACATACATACACCATACACCGCATAACACACACACCATTCCACCCACAGCACACAAACCACACAACCCTTCACTACAGGTAAGCAGGGGGGCAAGCCCCTCTGCAGCCCCCACACACCCCCTACATATTTATATGTACTCTATATATTTTTTACATATTTTTGATGTAGAATAGTTCCCTGCCTAATGTTTCAAACTTGATGTAGTTTATATAATTGTTGCCAGAGCGAGTATTTTACATCCAAAGTATAATATATGTTAGCATTTAATGATTTAAACATACACACCCACCCACACACACACATACACACACACACACACACACACACACACACACACACACACACACACACACACACACACACACACACACACACACACACACACACACACACACACACACACACACACACACACACACACACACACACACACACACACACACACAGCAGCACAGGTAAATGACAGAATATCAATACAACAACGAAGCACCCTCACAGAGTAAATGTTCCTCTGGTGTAGAATAAAAATGAAACAAAAAAAGCAAAACACATCCACAGGAACAAAGCACAGCTGTGACTCAATTTCTCTGATATAGTAAAATTCTGTATATACACAAAACGCTGCTGGACACACCACAAATTAATACTATGTGCTTTATTGGCATAGATAGGTAAGCGCTTTCACCATTAAGGCTTCATCAGACCAAACAGTAATAAATGAGTGAAGGAGCTTAAATACTTTCAAATCTAGTTACTTGTGAATAATTAATCAAATGACATCATTTCCTCAATGCCATAAATGCATGTATCAAATTTAAAACGGATCTAGCATATCTTACTATATTAATCCCCCAATGAGACCAATAGTGGCTGGGAGGGGGTGAGCCACTGAGCCCTTATCTATTTATGTGGAACATTTTTTAGACCAGTAGTTGATGCTAATACATACATTTTGAGAGATAGTAAGCAGTTTTTACTTGATTTATATGATTATATGAAACATGTATTAAATGATACACAATATATACTTGTCACACTAGATGTGAAAAGCCTATTTACAGTTATACCTAATGAACAAGGTATGGAGAAAGTACATAGGTATATGCTGACACATTCAACAAATGATCCTAAATTTGTTGATTTATTGATTCTATTTTTGGAGACAATATTATATAACAATATCTTTTTATTTGATGAGGTACTATACATTCAAAATGATGGCGTAGCGATGGGCACTTAGTGTGCCAACAGCTACGCCAACATTGTTATGGCTAGCTGGGAAGAAGAAAAACTATTTCCTTCAGAGAGTTACAGAGTGAAAGTTGGTTTTCATAGATGCTTTGTAGATGATTTGTTTTTAATTTGGAAAGGTGATGAAACATCTTTATCAGATTTTGTTTCACAAATAAACAGCTTGACTGAATATTTAAGTTTTACTATGGCCTACCCACGAAACAGTATATCTTTTTCAGATATACAGATTGAGAGGTTGGAGAATGCCTTGTTGAATACGGGGGTACATAAGAAGGCATGTCATAGGAATACACTTTTACATAGAAAGAGCATGCACCCCCATTATGTTTTTAAAATGTCATCAAGGGTCAAGCCATGAGGGCCTCCAGATTAAATTCAACACAGGAGGGATATGATCAGGAGCTTTCAGATCTAAAGTCAAGACTCCTGGATAAGTATTATAAATTAGAAGAGGTGAATATGGCCATTGAAGAGACCAATTCAGTGAGAACAACTAAAGCTAGTCCATATTTTTCTAATATAGGCACCCCTATAAGTGAAGAAGCAACAGTGAAAACAGAGAGTCAAATAAAAGTACCCATGTTTTATACTTCAGATAACAACTATCTGAAGAATATAGTGCAGAAACATTGGGACACTTTATTACTGGATGAAAACATCAAAGAAATAGTAGGGGAAGAGACAAAATTTCTTTTTAAAAACAGGAAGAATTTAAAACAGATTCTATGTCATCCTAAGAGCTTAAGAAAGGCGTCTAATGGCAATAATGTACACGGAACAAAACCATGTCATAGATGTAACCAATGTGAATATATAGATACAAGAACCACCTTTGTCCATCCAGTCACCCATCATGTGTTTACTTTTCGTATGTTAGCTGATTGCCAAACAGAACATGTGGTATACCTCGCTAGGTGTGTGTCATGTAGTGCATTTTATATAGGAAAAACCAACAGGAAATTGAGAGAAAGGATCAGGGAACATCTCTACCACACACGTATTGGTTCGGAGTATAATGCCCTAGCCAGACACACACTAGTAGCAGGACCTGCACACCAGTTTAAATTTTCAGTATTACAAGTTATTAATCCCAGCACATGGGGTGGAGATGTTAAGAACTTCACAGAAGGTTGAGAACTGAAATGTATTATTAGGTGTAGAGCAGATAAAAGACCAGGGTTCAATGATAAAGTGCCCTTAAAACCAGTAGTACATAGTAGAAGATTAAAAGCCATGAAATGAGAACTCATTGATTTAATTGTATCTGTACATTTTTTGATACATGTTCAGATAGGCATTTTTATGATTTTTATGTCTTTTCATAGTTCAAATGAGAGTCTTGAATATTTATATGTATTGTATTATGTGCAATATTTTAAGAAACCTCAGGATTCATGAAGCTCGGAGCAAGGCCGGCGTAAGGCCTGCGCTGGCCGTGCGGCGTATATATGGTGTAGTAGCGCCATATGCATATTAATGAAGGTGCACTGCCACCACATCCACATGCATAGGAAATGTGCACGAGTGCATGGGGCATTACTAAGTTGCGCCCAGAGGAGTGTCAATGTCGGCTGTCGATGAGCAACCTAAACTGCTGAATATTATAGTCTCCCTGCAATAGTAATCACACCTATCAGTGTCCGTGGATAATGAAACGTATGCAAAGCATGCAAGACAGTTCCTGGCCACACAAAATTGAGAATCAAACAGAAATGCACGCAACACAATATGAGTTTCTGTCCTTGGAACAAATTATATTTAAAATGTGTGTCCATAATGTACTGCACTGTAAGTAGTTATACCCAGTGGAAGTGAAGCGCATCATGTCAGCGTGCCGCCAATACACACATCCAGCCCCATAGGCAGGGTCACCAGCAGTCCCACATTGGTAGTGATAGTACACAGCTGGGCAGCTGTGGCCATATAACAACCGTAAAGAAACCTGACAGTCCATATTGCATACCAAAATCACACAAACATATGAATATTAAAATGTGCTATACACATGAACAGGAACGTAACCGGCACATACACATAGGATGGTATATGCAGAACCGGGACATCCAAATGCAGAACCTATGCATGCATAATGCAATACGCAACATCCCCTGTATAACACATAACCCGCACCCATGTCCGAATGTCCACCAAATCCAGCTACCAGCCTTGCACAGCTGTACACCTACACATAGCGAGTATTACCCATATGTAGTAGGAAGTATTGCCCTAGGCAGTGTCAGGATTGCAAATATGTATCCCACGTTTGTAAACATCCCATCACAGTTTCGTAAATCCAAATGCCCGCGCATTCATGTTTTGGCAAAATGTGTGTACATCCCGTGTGGGATAAGTAACCTGTTGAAACATCAGAGTTGTTTGCATGCTACGGTGTCTAGTACTGTACACATCTGGACAAAAGTTGTATGTGTAGTCATGGTACTGTTCAGTTTCTAGATGGACATGCAAAACATACTACGCAGGACGGAACACCTGTCCACCATGTAGGTCTCCCCACTAGGGTTGCCACCTGTTCAGATGCCCAAGGTGGGACATCTTTTGTAGAAATGTGAGATTTTGCAGGATAAAACATATCCCCGGCCAGTGCAAAGGACAGAATATCACTTTTTTGCCAAAATAAAAGCTTATTTTGTAGCATTTTAATTGCTTATGCTATTTCATATAATAGTTATGTGTTTCAGATACAAAATAACTGTTTTATGCAACTATTAAAGAAAATAAGAAATATATTTGTCTTAAAATCTCAGGACATTTGCCATTTCTTAGGTTTTGTTGCAGGACACAACTGTCCAAAGTGGGACTGTCCCTCACAAAGAGGGGCAGGTGGTAACCCTACTCCCCACATGAATTATCGACAGAATATATTCAACTCAATCACATACCGACACCACACCTCTCAACCTATTACAGCAACAAAATCTGGACAAAGCCTAAAATGATGGGTGGACAACTAGGGACAGATGTAAATACTGCTCTCACAAACTTCAAAAGTTCACAGAATAATAGTATGTACATTAGCATGAAATGTTGTGAAGGATGTGGGGTAGTCCCCGAGTATTACAGAGGTCCATACATATTTACAGTAACAAACCTTCACATTTGTTTACTGTACTACTGCATACCTGTAGTTAATTCATATCCAAAATAAAAATCCTTGTATGAATGAATACAGGAAATAGTCAAATGTGAATGGGAACACCGCTCACCGTGGATTATGTATTGTAACCACCCCCACCCATATTATGTATTGCCAACATAATAAGCTGCTGACAGGTGCCCAAACACCTGTGTCTGTAAACACAGGTAAAATGTATAAAATGGACAAACTCTGTCCATGTGCTTTTTCTGACATTTGAACATGGTCAGGTCAGTTCCGTTCACCAGGCGGACAAGCCTAAACCCAGATCACCACACGAACACCCTGACAATCAAAGACTTGTATGTGCCAGGACTATAAGCCTTGGGGTTCTGAATATCCCTGGAGTGATTAAATATGCAGCTTGGGTCCAGAGCAGTAGGAATAGGGAATGTGTAATATGTAGTACCTCATTTTTCCCAGCAGGAGAATGGATGCCTGTGTTGTAAGTGAAGCGGTGAGGCATATGTTAATGTAGCTATGTACTATGGGTATGCATATAAATGAGTCAGAACACCAAAAGTATAGTGGTTACAGCATCCGGCCAACGTGAATGCAGTCCCAGTTCAACTACAACTACAGCACATATAATGTTAAAGTGTAATGAATGCGTCTGTGCTGCACAGATATTTAAATATGTAAAAGTGAACGTGTGTTTCGCATATGTCCGTTAACCGGATTACAGATATTTTACTGGTACTGTCACAAGTAATAAAGCCCACGTAAGCACAAAGACTTAGTAAACATATGTAACCCACAATAAGGATATGCAAGTGTGCCTGCGCGTGTGTAATCCGCTCACAGCATAGCAAATGAATGCTGTTTTCTGCACGTTATGTCTATATATGGATATATACATTTGTGTATAGATATATATCCACAGACTTGAACTAAATAAATATATGAAATAAAGAATGTACAGATATATATATATATATATATATATATATATATATATATATATATATATATATATATATACAAACACATACAACATTAATTGATATATACATAACAAACATATAAACATATGTCCTTGTAGATATAACACATGTACATAAATAGGCTACATCATAGCTATTATGGATAGAAATACAGACATGCACAAAAGGTAAACACACTGCTGCTTTCAAAACCATTGCCCGGAAAGTATCAGTTTGCCAGATCTGCAAGTCCTACTCTTTAAACATGGATATAGGTGTCCTTTGCAGGACCCCAAAAATTGTCAATCTATACAGGCACCGTCCTGTAATGATTGCTGCAAAGAAGTGTCATCCACAACTACAATATAGCTGTACATGCAACAGTAGCTTGTGCAAGTCTAATAACACATGGGTTGACAGAATGTATGATGTATGTACCGATACGTGGAGAGTGGATAGTACTTAGAAGTGTCTTCATACTTTATTATCGCTCACATTAAATATGTGTTATGACTACTGTGGAGGGGTGTCAGGTCTGGGAATCATGGGTATGCAATAATGGGCCTAGGTGCCTAGGTGTTGGTTGGCACAGATTTATTAGGTCCGCCCCATGGGAGTGATTAATATTCCTATGTGGGTATAGCACACGCCTATATCTTCCAAAAATGAAGAACCCATCTACTGGATATTGTGTAAACCATTGGGGGAAGACGTAGGGACTTATATCAGTGTTTTGTAAGCAATTATCATGGGCGCACATGCGTACGACTAAGATGGTAACCATACCTCTCAACCTTTCAGAATAAGACATCTGGACAAAGGCATTTTAAAATAAGTACAAATAGGGAATATTTTAAATATTCCTCTTACAAAGTTAGAACGTTGATAGAATAATGGATCATTCATTAGTATGAATGTTTTGAGGGTTATTAATTATAAACTACTAATGTCTGTCATTATTGTCTAACTCCACAGTCCATAATGACTTGCCACTAAATTACCAGAAAGGCACAATGTTATTAAAAAAGGAACACAATTATAAGTCTAAGTTCGGGAAATTTACCCAAAATGTGTACAGTTGAGAGGTATGAAGGTAACCCTGTCCTAAGTAAATGTACAGAACTAGTGAGATTAGGTGGACAGGTGTGAAGAAAGACGTGATGACAAATGACAAAACATGTATAAGTCAAAAGCATGTACCTCGATAAATGTGATGAATACTTATGCCCTGTGATAGTCAATGTGGAAGGTTAATGGAAACAAAATAAATGTGTCCCTTAGGGTGTTATGCAGTGTCCCCGATACAGTGTTCAGTCTCCCACACTCGCATGTGAGTTCTGCCACTGATGGAAAGCGCAAATACCGGCGAACACATAAGGTAGATGATAGCAGAATATGTTTTGATTAGCACCTGTTGGCTTTTGTGAGGAACACAACACTCTGGGCGGGTGTGTCCTACAAAAGGAATGTAATGGCATCTGGCCTGTGATTTCTTCATATATTGTGTGTAGTGGTGTAATAAAATGATATATCTTGTATCAGAAACAGATACATGTTATAGGAAACAGTATTATCGACTATACTACTACAAGACAAATCTGAAGGTATGAAAAGCGCTGAAGTAGTCAGTTTAGTACTGACTGCAGGTATGTGTTGACTTGTCAAATGTCACAGTTGTATATATAGTTCCTATAGGGCTGTCACCTCTACAAATGATGAAAGTGGGAGCTGCTCTGTAGAAATGTCAGACGTAGCAGGTCAAAACATACCTACAGCCATGCATACTCCACAAATAGACATATTAGCCCACAGCAAAGCTTAGGCCAGGATTCACGAAGCCTTGGCTGGCGTGTACGAGTAGAGTAAGAATAGAGCAAGACAAGATGTCTGCCGAGCTATTCAGCAATATCTTGTAGGGGCGTGTAAGACAGCCCCTAAAACGAACGTTGCACAGCCAATGTTAGGATATGCAAATTACCCCATTTGTAGGTGAAAGCTATGTAAATGATGTAAAATTTGCGATACATGAAACAGTAAGCTATCCGTGCAAGAGTAGAGTTATGTGCAGAAATGTACATGGATGTTAACCGAGTAACGTTCTGCAAGTAGCTAAACGGAGCAATGTCAGCTGCAAATAAAGGATGAATTTAGTTGAAGAAACATGCCAATGGCCAAATATAAGGCCAGTGGCATGTTTTTCCATTGGAAATTAATAAAACTCTAGTTGTCCTCCCCAGATCTCCAGTGTTTAAGCATAGCGCAGTGGTGCGAATACGCGCTGCGCTTACAAAACAAGAAAAATATGTAAAATACACATACAAATTGTAATGTCAGTTAAAAGTTAGTTCGCCATGCAGGTGAATGGCAAGCTGAAGACAACATGGCTACTGAGTAGTGGTTGCTATGTGTGGAAGCGCACTTTCAGAGATGTAACCAAGCATTAGTAGGCAATCCTATGCAATTGAGGCTGAGGATAGTGAATCACAATTTGTCATGCCATATGGGCCAAGTCTCTACAGTGTAAGAGTAGGTTAAGGGGACTAGCAGCGTAGAAGATAGGTGACATCATGAGTTTGTATGTATAAATCACTGTAATCTTATTGGAGCAGTGTGTCACATGTTTGCTGTCAGTTACTCATCAGTGGAAGAGGCGTGTTATGATTTATCCTAGGTAAAGTCAGGAAACTGATGGTGTACGTCATGGATATCACTGAAGTTTCTTGCAAACCTGCTTACAGTGTGTTTGCACCTGTGTGCGCCTATAAGCACGAGTAAGCATGTGCGCACGTGTGTCTGCTCATGTGCGCACGTTGAAGAACGAGTAAGCTATTGTAAGATTGTTAAAGCCCGTGTAATGTCATGTAAGCCAGTGTAAGTGTTTGTATGCATGTATAAGCCTGTGTACACGCGTGGAAGTGGATGTGCACTTTACTGTGCTCCAATGCACGACACTGCTCACTGTGGACACAGACAGTAAAAAGGAAGGTAAACAAATAGCAGTAAGTTAACCAAGGAGAACTACCACAGCTAGCAGGTGAAAACAATCAGAATGAGCATATTACACAGCCAGTACAGTAGGCCAGCACAGCACAGCACTTAAAACTCTACAAACAGCATTCCACCATGTTTTCTCAGACACACTGCAACACTGTAGTATACTAAGAGAAGTGAAAACTGAAAAAGCTTAACTGAGACAGCATAATGTTAGGGGCTGCCATTGCTATTATACGTCAACATATGCAACATGCGGATGGTTGTGCCAATGTGAATGCTGCTCAGCAACACACAGTGAGTAGACGCAGAAGAGTGCGCAGGCACAGGGTAACCTACCAGGGGCTACATGAGCTGGAGATAGTAGAGCGCTATAGAGTGGACAGAGACCTCCTGCAGAAGATTGTGGAGCTGTGCAGGCCATGTCTCACACACAGAACCAACAGAGGGAAACCTATCCCAGTGGAAACCAAGGTATGTGTTGCTCTGAGGATACCAGCAACAGGTACCTTCCAGAGATCAACTGGTGATATGATGTGGATTTCACAAACATCAGCATCCAGGGTACTGCACCAGTTCATGAATGCCATGTCAGCACATGTCAGTGATCATGTATATATCCCCAATTCCCGTGAGGTATTGGGCAGCAATATGTGTCTTTTCCACACAATAGTGGAATACCCTGAGCACTGGGTGCAATACACTGCATGCACATATGCATCAAAGCACCAGCCAGTGAGTGTGGTAGGGCCTACATCAGCCACAAGGGCTTCCCCTCCATGAAGTGGTGGTTTGTGTGTGATGGCTAGCCCATAATACTGAATGTGTGTGCTGGATGCCCTGGAAGCCCCAATGCTTCATATATGTGGCATCTGACGCAGATGTACAAAACATTTGGCAATGGGGACAACCCTCATGGTCACCTAGTGGGGGGTGCTGAATGTGCAGTTCAACTGTGGCTGATGACACACATCAGAAATGCACACACACATGAACAGTAATGCCATAATGAGGCACACGCACAAACAGAAAATGTAATCTAGCATGTGTTTGTGTCGCTGAAGCCACAGTTCTGGTGCCTGGACACATCTGGTGGAGCATTAAAGCACTTGTCAACTACATGTACCAGAATTGTCTGTGGCCTAGGTCATCTGTGTCACACACATACACACACACATGACAGTTTATATACATAGTGTGAGTGACTGTTCATGTATGTGTTTTACTGCAGAACAGTTCAAACACAGCAAAGTCTGTCAATAATGGACATTCATCATAGTTGTACAACCACCTTGGTGGATATGCATGCAGACCTCTCATTGCTTATGTGATACAGTGATGTACTTCAAAATACCATTGTAAATGCAAATGACAAATAACATAGCACTTGTCTATATGTACACATTGCTACCCATTATACATATTGGGGTCTAATACCTATGTGTTACTGTTGGTATAGTATATGTAGTAAATGTGGATAACTAACTCTCTTTAGCCTTATAGGTTTACAGCATGGGTTGGATAACACGTATCTGTCTGTATGATACCCTTGTGTAGAATAACTGTGTCATGTGCAGAATGCATTGTAGGCCACAGTATGAATTTCCAGATGTGGACAGGGATATCCCTATTGTCTTTGCTTGTAACTAACATGGCTATATGTCAAACAGTAATGGTCACAGCAATGTGTGGCGGTCAATACCAGTGCTTACTGGTATAGTATAGTACATGTAGGATCCACATGCTACTGTGTGTCCTACATGTGTGGGTCAGTTGTGAAGATATCATATAACAATTGGTTATTCAGACTGTTGAGGTTATGTCTACTACCATAATGCAAAACAATCACAGATAGTAACAGTATCACCCACAGCACCGTGTAAAACCATAGCAATCACACATGTGTAGACAAGTACAACAATATGTGTATTATAATGCATACTGGCTACCAATAGAAACTATGAAGTGTTAAGAGTGTGTAATACAGGGCATGTCACCATTCCAATGTGTCCACTATACATGTACATGCAGACAGTGCACCTTCACCATTTTCACAAATAAATACATGAAAATCTGTACTACACAGATCACACACGTACTGCATACTCTGAAACACATGCTGCCAATACTACACACGTCAGTCAAATGGCACATGGATGGATAATAAATCTTCAGAATTAACAGTGCTGTACACTATACTACATTGATGATCATAGCTGTAATGCATCATGCCTGCTTACATACACCTAGAAGGAAATCACACTTTGTGTTAACAACATTTTAACATTATTACAGTGCTATGAAGCCACCCTGTGCATCAGCACCATGTTAGTCTGTTCCTGCATCAATGTTACACACTACAAGAGGTGGCACATGTGTCATCATATGCACAGGGTATGTTGTTTCTTTTCCAGAGCCTGTCATTGAGCCATCCAATCAACATGTATGTATTTGTGTGTGTGTGAGGGACAACAGATTTTCCATGGCCCAATGTTGATGCAATGTGTGTGTGTATGTGTTATCCCTGGCTGTTTGTTTTATGTGTGTGGCTGCATGTACACAGTTTCAGCATGTGTCAGCCATATACAGGAGGTTGTGGGACAGTCACAGACTGTACCTGCCAGGCTGTACAGATCGCCATTTCTGGCCATGGACACCCCTCCATACAGTCAACAATATTCCAGTCCTGTACCTGGCAATGTATACACATACATTCTTGGGATCTGTATCACAACCTGTGGATAAACGGTAGTCAGTAATGTTAACCTGATTTGCATAGTATTGTCATTTAATACATAGTTATATGAGCCATACTCATCCTCCAAAGTAATAACCACTGCTGACTGTTGCGGAGATATGCACACAACCGGTTAAAGGTGCTGTACTATCATTGTTTTCAATGTCCCTTGTAATACCCAGCAACAAAATAACTGGTCACTACACAACTATATCCCAGGATCACTACAGCACACAGTATGTGCACTATCACAGAGCCATAGCAGATTTAGATACATCCAAGGTGATCACATGCAGATAATGCAGTACATTCAATAGTGCTAATATCCACATACATATATATATATATATATATATATATATATACATACACATATATATATATATATATATATATATATATATATATACATACACACACACACACACACACACACACACACACACACACACACGCACACACACACACACACACACACACACACACACACACACACACACACACACACACACACACACACACACACACACACACACACGTGGCAGGATTGGGATTAGAACACAGACCTAACTACCTTATCACACTACAGCATTATGCATTTACAGAACTCGCTACCGAACTTACTGAACACAGCGCTCCCAGAGGCATACTTCTAGGTGGGTGACATCATCCGCAAAGGCAAAGATGCCGATAGGGAATGTATGTGGTTTGAGGCATCTAAAAGCATTACTGTGTCCCCAGGCAGCTGGACACACACACACACACACACACACACACACACACACACACACACACACACACACACACACACACGCTTGACAGAGCTGGGAGTTGAACATACACCAATACTACCTTATCACACTACAGCATTACACATTTACAGAACGCGCTCCCGAGATTACTGAACGCAGCACTCCCAGAGGCATACTTCTAGGTGGGTGACATCATCCACAAAGGCAAAGACGCCGGTAGGGAATGTATGTGGTGTGAGGCATCTAAAAGCATTACTGTGTCCCCAGGCAGCTGGACACACACACACACACACACACACACACACACACACACACACACACACACACACACGCTTGACAGGGCTGGGAGTTGAACATACACCTAACTACCTTATCACACTACAGCATTACACATTTACAGAATGCGCTCCCGAACTTACTGAACACAGCGCTCCCAGAGGCATACTTCTAGGTGGGTGACATCATCCGCAAAGGCAAAGATGCCGATAGGGAATGTATGTGGATGTGAGGCATCTAAAAGCATTACTGTGTCCCCAGGCAACTGGAAACACACACACGCACACACTTGGCAGGGTTGGGAGTTGAACATACACCTAACTACCGTATCACACTACAGCATTATGCATTTACAGAACGCGCTACCGAGATTACTGAACACAGCACTCCCAGAGACATACTTCTAGGTGGGTGACATCATCCGCAAAGGCAAAGACGCCGATAGGGAATGTATGTGGTGTGAGGCATTTAAAAGCATTACTGTGTCCCCAGGCAGCTGGAAACACACACACACACACACACACACACACACACACACACACACACACACACACACACACACACACACACACACACTTGGCAGGGCTGGGAGTTGAACATACACATAACTACCTTATCACACTACAGTGTTACGCATTTACCGAACGTGCTGCCGAGATTACTGAGCACAGCACTCCCAGAGGCATACTTCTAGGTGGGTGACATCATCAGCAAAGGCAAAGATGCCGATAGGGAATGTATAGAGAGTGAGCAGTCTGAAAGCATATTACTGTCCCAAGGTAGACGTAGACAAACACACGGCAGTGGTGTGATCAGGGCAACTAAATATCTACGGAGCACAACAACACTACATAGATACGGGACGTGCCACAGACAGTACACCCTTCGAGACAGCAACCATTGTGTTCAATGTAGGCATCCATCGTGGCATTGAAAATGGACATCTTTTGCCTGGATGACCACCATCGCTATACAGGATGTCAATGGCCATGCCCACACGCTTAATATTGTCTGTTTGGAATGTACTGTGTGTCCATCTACACAACGGCATACTGGGCATGCTCAAACACAGCAGTTGCAAAGGGCTGTCTGGCATGCACACGGATTCTAAACACGGATGGGTGCAGTTTGGAATGTACTGTGTGTCCATCTACACAATGGCGTACTGGGCATGCTCACACACTTAGCAGTTGCAAAGGGCCATCTTGCATACACATGGATTCTAAACACGGAAGGGCACAGTATGGTATTACTGTCCCCATGTACATGAAGGCCACTCACATGCATTGACCAGTACACACTCAGGAGCTATCACAGATGTCTCAGGTGCAGATCACAGAGGTACACACCACAATCTACAATGTAGCCATCAGACATCACCATGTCATTGGACCAGCAATACACAGCCATACATTGACACAACACCATGTGACTCATGACCAGTGGACTGTACATAGGTCTACAGCAACTGTGCAGACTGCACATGTACCAACAGGGTTCCATCATGTGTTATGCATTGCAATGATACCACTGTACATAACCAGGTCGGCTCTATACATACCAGGGGCCCTGGGTCTTACACAGCTGTGACAGATGACTGTCACTGTACACCAACGAACACACATGTTTGGCTATGTCATACATGTAATTGCAGTGGATATGTGCATGGACCACACACACAACACATATGTACATAACATAGCTTTTGCTGTCCTCCGTGCAGACAAGTGGCTACAGCAATCATACACACGCAAATGGAAGGTGGGTCCATGGCTGTTGAATGCTAACAGTACATGAGGTAGCAATGTTGACCGAAGACACATTCCCTCTGTACTAGTTACCCATGATACCCATCATATCATACAACAGTCCATGTGTTATGTATGTCAACACACATCCACCAATTGCAATGCATACAAACATGGCTACATGACAGGCATGTAGGACCAACACACATGTACAATCTGTAGTGTGCATGCAGCTACCATGCATGTGCAGTAGCTGATGTAAGTAACTCATCTGTGCCTAACTACAACATGCAGTTGCAATGCAGCCCCATCATTCACACCTGTATATGGTGACATATTGACAGTACGGTAGGATGTACAGCAGGTATGGATGGATGTGTGTACATAAAGTGGTGATCCACCTGTGTAGAAGGATGTTTGCCGGGGACGGCTCACAGGTGTGTCACACGCCATCCTACCATTACATGTGCAAACAGTACGCTATGTTACCGTTACTTGATGGTGGAGACATAAAACCTACACAGCGGTCAGGTGTTACCGACAGTGCATCACTTGACACCTGTAACACTTACATCCTCCCGTGTGCATATAGCAGTACAATTGCCGAAGGTAGCGTTGGTACACATAATGCGGCCAATACTGCTGCATGTCTGTCAGACGTATCATCATATAGCAGGTGTATCATTCACAGTACTACCATGTGTGTTTGCTTGTGTGACCATATATGCCACATATGGTGTGGAATACAACCCAATTATTACACACCCCTGTACACTGTTGTAGAGATCTGTACATACTGAAGTGTGGAAAGCATGACATATGCAGATGTGGTGTGTGTATCACACACATCAGCTATCCAAAAGTGTACGACATTTGTGGTCTCCACAGTGTGTGTGTGTATGTAGGTATGTATGGCTGTCTGGTGCATGGAGTGAGGGTGTATGCTACCACACAGAACACACAGGATCCCTAACCCCTCATGGTGATGCAGTCCACTACCCTGTTGATGCCATCAGTCTCAGCCACACTGGCTACCTGTACATGTTCTTTCTCTGTGTCGCGTTGTGTGGGTGCACAGTACTGTGAGGGTGATGACCACATAGGCAAGGGTCCTCACCTCAACACTATGGGGTGTGCGTTATACTGTTGTTGACCCTGTGAGTGTGAGCATGTTCCTGTAATGTGACAGGGTATTACTGCTACACAGTGAGGCCTCATGCAATCAAGTGGCCTCTAACATTATCATTGGCCAGATCCCTGTGTACAACCCCTGCACCATGTCAACATACCTGTGATGTGACCTGGTATGGATGTCACGTCTCTAACCACTGTAGCCTATTAAACTGCCCACATGCTTCTGGATCAGTATATGTGTGGACATCTGTGGTATGTTAGACTTTCCAACAGTCAGGCTGAGGCTACGTATAGCATGCTGATATTGCCATATGTGCCTGTGAGTACTCCACAGTTACACATGGGAGACTGCAAACAGTGCTACCTGTAGGCACATGCAAGTAGACCATAAGGAGGGAACCAGGGCATCATTACCAACATGCTGTTACTGTTGTTACCGAGACACATACTGTGAACATATAACAATGCATGATAAACCTGTACTACATGGTATGTCTAGTTCATATCAACAGTACACAACTAATGTAATATACACTTCTCTCACTATTCTTACACAACTAATGCAATATACACTTCTCACTATTCTGTTCACCCTGTGCATCAGACCATTTGAGCATGTCCCTGCACCGATGGTGTGGAAGACAGGGATGCGGCACAGGCTTCATCATATGAACAGGGTGATAATGTTTGCCAGGGACATAGGCTGCACCAGTGGATGACATCATGTGTGAGGGTAAGGGCCAGTGATATGATTGGACATGTCTGTTCAGTATGCATGTGGGTGTTGTGGTGCCCTACAGATGTCTTTGCTGTGTGCTTGTATGTGTGCACAAAGTTCTGCCTTTTGTGAGGCTTACACGGGGTATTATTGACAGCTCCAGATTGTACAGACCAGGATGTACAGCTCACTGTGTCTGGCCATGGCCATGTGACCTGTGCCTGCCAGAGGTTGCACAGGCACTACCAGGCGGAGGTACAGATTGGCTACTGTCCGACGACACATGTCCACTGGAACCGTGTCCCCGCTGGGAACGTCCAGGGCCACGTCCAGGTGTCCTGCAGTGTCCTGGTATGGACAGCGCAGCACCAGCTGCACTGCTACTGCTACCAGCACTATGGGAGCCGGCTTATGAGGTGGCATGCTCATGTTGACCTGCACTAGGTGGTGTAGCTGGCCTACGTCCACATGGCCTACGCCTCACTCCTACCAGATGTTCCAGCACAGACAGCTCACACTCGCGGATTGCCATGCCACGGTCAAGGATTCCAACCATGTCACCCAATCGCCTGTCCAGAACATCAGCAATCTGCTGTTGAGCATTTGCCAATGCCTGGATGTTGTCGTTTAGGGTACGGATAGCAGCCCTCTGCAGCTTCTGCCCTTCTCTGTTCTGCCATTCAGCATGTGCCTGTGCCGCCATTACAGTCTGGAACATGCATCTGGTGATACCAGCTGCTGCGCTCTGTCCTGCAGGTGCATGTCTGCCAGAGGTCCTCCTATGAGCAGCACCGGCCACATGCCTGTGTGGCACATCTGCAGTCATTACACTGACACCATGGTGTGTAGACACACCTTCTGTAGCCACCACATGTTCCTGTTCCACGCTAACAGATGCTGACTGTCCTTCCTCTATGGCCACTGGTGATGTGGTATGTGTTGGCAGCAGAACTGTGTGCGGGGAAGAGGGGGGCATAGCTGGGATGGCAACCATTGGCACATATTCAGCCCCTGACAACCCTGCCTGTACCTCATGCATATGTTCATCACTGCTAGAATTTGTGGGGACACTAACATCAGATGGACCGCAGGAGGGTAACGCACCTACATCACCTGTGAATGCAAAGAAAGACTCTAAATTACAATAGACACACACACACACACACACAGACACACACACACACACACACACACACACACACACACACACACACACACACACACACACACACACACACACACACACACACACAGACACACCATGCATATGATTTGACAGATGGCATGCAGCATGCCTGTGGTACAGCAGAGGGCATGCAGCTCAGACATTGATAGTGTTAGTAAGCATACCTCCCTGGGGTGCACACTACAGCAAGCAGGTGTCATATCAGTAGCCATGCAGTTCACACAATCATGGTAGTATGCATGCATCCCCGTGATACACCATGTGGACCAGAACAGGATAACAGTACACATGGCTGACTGACCTTGACATGTAATCTGCTGACGTGTGCATTAACATGCATACATGTCTGACACAATGGTGTTCTGACACATGTACAGCATCGTAATGGGCATCACATTGCGGTGTTGTCTGTATGCCCTGCAGATAGAATGCATGTTTAGCAAATGTGCATGAGCATGGAAGGGTAGTGTGAGCCATCTACATTGCTATACAGTGTGAAGTACAGACACTGTGCCATTGCATGGCATCATGAGGCATCTATATTGCTGTACAATGCATAATATGTACACATTGCATAGCCATAACTGCATGCATACCCATGACATAACTGTGGATTGTGACCCACGATGCTGAGGTGTATACACACCAAACCATGCTGTGTCAAGTGACAGGTCACTGGAGGACCTACAGCTGACACCCCTGCACAACAACTACAGGGTCTTAGCTGCCTGGCAACCATGTCCACACATAGCAGACATGTCAATTCACCATTTCCCACATGACAGTGATGTACCACACACACGAGGTGCACAGCTAACGGTGATGTCCTACAGCAGCAAGGGAAATGTACAGTATCTGTGGCCTGATGTGGTGTCAATGTCTGTGGAAGCTGTACAGGTGACTACTGTCATGCTATGATGCAGTTGTGATGTTCAACAGATCTTATATGGTAGACTTCAGTGACACCTCCACTAGCTGTACACAGGCTTTTAGGATGTCCAGTGTACCACATCAACTGTATAATCAGTCAACTAAGGCTATAATTGGACCATGTGTGGACAATGTGTAACAGGGTGTATACACATCACATCTACTGTGTGGCTACGTGTCTCTGGCCATCCCCCATGGCCATGTGTGCCCATGTGTCGGCTAAATGTGTGTGATGGCCATCTATCTCACATGTCTGTGTTGTCCCATATGACATACACCCATAGATGTCAGATATGTCACCATCTACAGGGCTATGCAGACAACGGGTTGTATGTTTGGTATGTGGGTATGGGTCATGGGATAGTGTGACAATATTGCAGCCAGAACACTATGCGTCTGGGACATGTCAGATAGCACATCATAATGTGTGCACCCAATGCAGGGGCATATAACACAATGGTGACACCTGTGGGCTGCCCATATCACAGCTCACTATGTGGTACTGTTTGCGTATCACACATGTTGTTCCAATGCATACTACATATGCCTCCATTGTAGAACACCTCCACCATTGTATGCACAGCTGACCACACATGTAGCAATGACAAATACTGTGGTTCCAAGTCGGTGTATCATTTCGTTTGTATATATTGCACATGGGTGGCCTGTGTGAATGATGGGTGATGCAACCTGTATATCGTGACTGGAACGAACATCAAGTGTGCAAGTGTTAACTGGCCACATGGCAAATAGATATATGCTTTAATATGCCTGATACTGATGACAGTCTCACCTGCAATGGACTCATGTCTGTGTGGCACGCCAGAGGTACCTGTATAGGGGTGACACAGCAGTATGAACATTATCCATGACTGTATGACAGCCACAGGGTGCACTGTGCATGCTAACACATTTGCCTGTATAATAGCATATAGTATGCACATGTGTGCATACACAGGGTAGCATATTGTAGTATGCAGCATGTGTCCACATACCTTGCATATGTTGTTACTTTACATAATGTACAGTGACACATGCAACTAAATGGGATATAATAGCCATATGTGCAGTACTGACTTACCAGGCAACTCCATGCTCATTGGTTGGGAGACACCCACCTCCACAATGGCAGCTAGTGTTTGTGGATGCTGTTCTGAGGGTGTCCCCAGACTGGCCAGTAGCTCCTCGGTGTGTGTGAGTGGGGGCTGGGTTGGTGGCCCACCACCTGTTCCACCTTGTTCCCTGGCGATTGCAGTGGCATGCTGTTTTGCATGTCGTATCAAGTCCGTGCAGTGTCTGCGCACCTGCTGGTAGGTGCGGTTAAGGCCACCCACATCGTTCACCCTCCTGCGAAGATCCTGCCACAGGTCGTCCCACTGCTGGGCATGCTGTGGCACATGGCTGAACAACACCTCATAGTTCTCATGGAGGTACGGGATGAGGACATCATCCTCCTGGTGGCTGTACACTGGAAGGCGTGTACGAGGCATTATCTGTAAGACATAATGATGGAGATGTACAGAGATACTGCTGCACATACGTTTCTATGACATCTAGTACATCTGCACAGTTGTCTTTGCAAATCATCATGACACTGACACGACTGACGTGTTTGTGTCACACACATGTAACACCCGTTATGCATTGGATATAATAGCCATATATGTGTGTCACCTCATTACAGTGTTCATACTCCATGTGAATGCTGTCTTGATGTGGGCATGTCTATTTGCCTGCACTGGTGTTCTTACCTATCTGCACATGCCTGGATGTGTCCATGGTAATGCTGTTGACCTTGATGCTGTGTATATGTCACATATCAACACAGCCTTAATGGAATTGAGCAGTGACAATGCACACATACGCATGGAAACCTGTACATGCATGTGTTTTGCCATATACATCTACACAGCACTATACAGCTGTTCAACACCCAGCCACGGATCGTATGTGTTGCACATGTGATAGACATGGGACAATGGCTAGTCGGACGTCATTTGCAGGGATGGTTATCAACCATAGCATGTACGGGCAAGGTTTCCTAGCTGTACCAGACAGCCATTATGCCACCGCGAGGTGCATCAGTGCCACATTACTGATCCAGACACTTGATACTACATCTACCATGCGGCCATCACACCATGTATGACTGGGATGACATGTGCAGCTTTGATGGACAGGGTTGCATGGTTTGGCAGGAGTATGTCAGATGTATGGCACAGGGATCTGCCCAGCATGTGGCGATCCTTGTATTAGCATGGTAGATGTCCATGACGTATGTCTTACAGATCAGGATATGGACATGTAGCATGTCCATCATCATGGTGTAGCAGAGGTCTTTATGCAAGTTAGACAGCATGCTGCATAGTGGAGGTGAGGATTGTGAAGGCTGGTATCGCCCATCCATGCATGGCCATTACCCCTTAAAGGTGTTATATGATCCAATATTTGTCACCCCAGTGCTGTATATGCCTGTCCAATGATCTCTGTGCTCATGGATGGCACCCTGTCATGACATGGGTATCTTGTATGACTACCTAAGGGGCCTGGAGATGTCACCAAGTCAGGGAGGTGTACTGCACAGCACCATCCCTTACACAGTGTCCATAATGTTGACCACAGCCTAGGTGGTAGTTAATGGGTACATGGATGTTCACCTAGTGGTGACAATGCTGATATCATCCATCAGAATGTGCACATATGTCACACACCTCACCCACACAGCCCATTCTGTATGTTGTTCACAACACTAACACAGCTATTCCTCATAGGTCATGGCCATTCACATCCTTACATACACAGATGCCTAACATTTGTCTGTGTGGTATGGGCTACAATGAGGGTGGAGTACAACACATTAACGCTGTTCTACTGTAGCTGGCACTGGTGTGATATGCACATGTCACTCTGGCACCTTTTGTAGTTGTGAGTCTGTCAACAGACCACTGGTAGAACACTCCTGTGACATACAAAGGTATTTGTAATCAAACATCCGTACTGTCTTGTACATCTGTACTGCTAACATCCACAGTGATAATGGTTCATGGACATGCACACTGTACTCAGCAGGGTTATAGTGCGGTGCCACCCATTATGACTGTCGTCACCATTTGGGGGTGGATATTATCCAACACCCATTCTGTATTGTATGGTCATGCCAGGCAATTGTTTAGAACTTGTGAGCATGTCATGAGCTACTGATTAATATAGCACCCATTCCACACCATTTCCCACAGGTACACTGGCTGTCCTAAACTTTCCATCTTGCTTATGGTACAACAGCTGTTGTACACACGTACCTCACATATCCTGTGAGACATGGTTGTATATACAGGCATGTCCAACTGTCACGTACCAGTGCTATTGCCTGTCTATATGATGGATATGTCATACATGTGGCAATAGAGCAATTGTCTCATGTACACATTCAATGCTCACCTCCCAACATACGACACTACAGCCTGTGGGGGATGCACTTATGCAGTCCTGCTGGGGGTAATGCTGTCACCAACCCTGACTGCACCTGACAGTCATGTGGGGATGTGTAACATTCGCAACACACCCCACTCATCACATAGTCTCACATGATCTCCACCACAGGCCACACATATGAGGACAACTTGTGCAGTACCTCTCCATACTCTGTGTAGGCACCAGAGGCAGCCCCATCACGGAACACAACATCACCAACTTATAGCCCACAGACTCATGTGTGCCCATCACATACAGCCAATAGGGTGTTATAACATACACAACACACCAGTCATAGGTGACTCTGTAGGCGGTCACACTGCAGTTCCACACAGCAGGCTACACAAGGTGATAGTCGCTTACATCTTGCTGTCGGGTAACTAATTCTGCAACATAACCTATGCACCCATGCCACACCTCACCAGGTACGATGTGACTGTCATTCCCCATGTTAGTGTGACTGCCCTGAGATGCCACTTCACAAACTACGTGTGCAGGGACATGCAATAGCTCAACAGTCTTGTAGCCCTGAAGGTGTGGGCCAAGCCCTGGGGAGCATTATGCATTCATCCGGACCCTATACCACTGTACAATGACTGACTGTGTCACTTCAACAGTTGCCTATGCTTCTGTTGTCATTCCACAGGCATCTAATATCTGTCCGCTTTGACTGACCTAGTCAAACACAATGCTTTGGCACAGATGACCTGCACCTGTCAGCCCTGGGAGTACAGACCACATGTAAGGCTCTTGCTGCTTCTATACTGCCTGTCTTGCACAGTTTCCAATAACAGTCACCGGCAGAATGGGAAATGGCAAGCAAGAGATGGAGTCATGTGAAACAATGCTTGCATCTTCCTCTGTGACGCACGCAGGCAAGGCACACCTTATAATGCACCACTCCAATTTCTCTGCAGTGACTGGGACCTGCCTCTATGCTCTGCAGAGCACACCTGCAATGACAGGTTATAGACAGACCATACCTTTCAGGCACATACCTGGACTGGCACACCCACAGCTGAGGTGTTCCCATATCCCACTATGTTGTACACACATCCTGGCTAGTTACTTAGCACAATGCATCAGAGGTGCTCCACGTGCAACTAACTGTGTCCGGAACCACTATACACATTGTAACAAGCTACAGATTCAACTACATACCCCACGGTTACCAGACCTCATTTGCTGGTGTACTGGACAGTAGGGCTCAGACAGCTACTACTGATGTGTGACTGACACTACCCCACACTTAACTGGGATAGCCCTCATGCACCGACACATCCATGAGTCATAACCTCCACTCGGCTGGATAAACCCATACACACCACCTCCAAGACCAACATTAACCTTGACATGAACACTACCAACATGTGACTGGTGCTCCACACCTGGGATCATCCCCTCATTGGTGGATTCCGAACGTATGCTAATCAACCTTGTTAGCCACATCCTGGCACCACACCCTTCACGGCATACACAGTACATGAGTACTACAACACTTACTACAGATGTCTTATGACAGCGGTTGTTAACATCATGACACCCGTGCAGATGGACAATGCACATACAAATGCTGAAACATACCCCAGTGCACTTCATTAGCATGCACACGACTGCATGGAACATGCTATTCCACACAGAGCCATGATGGTACACACCAGATAACAGACGCCACTCTGGTGGTCAAGTTCCATGGACATAATGTACAACAACAGGTGGAGGCTGTTGCACAGTGGTGTACAATCCCATGGGTGGGATAGCTCACTGGTCAGCCTCGGTAGGGCCACAGGATCCCTCATCACATATTCCAAGACTAGCTATGTAAACATTACTGTGACACATTCGGGGGTGTACCACAAGGCATTATGGTGGTATGTCAGTAGTCAATGGCAATACCCACATCTGCTCTCACATACAACAGTCACTCAGGAACATTACGGACCCAGGTGATGTTGGCAACATGCTGGCGGATGGATTCAATGCTAACATTGCACCCTCTCACTCACTACAGGGCCACAATCCATGCAGGAACATTGCAGTGTCCCTGCGGTCACACCTACACAGTACTAACCTGCACTCTATATGTCCTGGGACACTGGCCCCATGTCACCTTCCAAAGTCCCAGGCTGTGATGTCCACAAACCTCTGAACGACATGTCTCCCCACTAGGCCACCATATTCAGTAATAGCCTTGTATCAGACATTGTGGCCACTGAATGGCACACAACAACATTTATCACGCTCCACATAGGTGGCACCACAATGCACGAGTGGGACTATAGTCCTACACACCTGACTGGACTGTTCTACACGGCTATGGGGCACATCATCAAGGACGTCATTCACAGAGACATTGTTGGGCTCTGGTCCTTTGATGCTACCTGGGTTGGACTTGTTAGGGCCAGAGCATGGCCCCTACACCTGGTGTACTCCTTTCAAACAGTTTCCAGGGTAGTTGTTGATGGTACAGGAGTCCACACATCCTACATTATCCTCTCATTGCCTTTCAGCACCGTTCTCCATTCTGGTATTGACAACATACACATCCACCTGCACATTGTACGGTATGTCTCAGGATGTTATGCAACGTGGCTCATGGACAGGGCACACACAATGAGGGTAGCATACCATAGTACCTACTGAATTTCAGTTATATTTGGCATACCACAGTCCTCAGTCATAGGGCCCCTCATGTTCAGTATATGCTTCCCTGAGGTACAGGCTAGCACAGAGGGACTTTCCCTGCCTAGCTTTACAAACCCCCTGCATACAAAGCGCCATGATTGATCCACCAGCTGATACTGACTCCATCCATATGGGTGTCACTGTGACAGATACCTGATATGAATATCATGGCTTCAAGCTGCATGACACAAGGTGCATGAACATCACCTTTGCATTACACCATTCACCCACTGACTATCACATAGGTGGTAGTCCCCTACATACATGTCACATTGTACATGTTTGTAGTACACACGTATGTCGCACCCACTCCTGTGGTTACTGTATTGCCACTGTGGTGTGGATATCCTTCTATGTGGCCACACTTATCTGTACTGGGTGTGTAGCTGGTACATAGGCACCCATTGTACTTCTGAACTCCAGACTTCTACACACATTCAAGGGTACACCACCCCATTTAGAGTGTACCTTACACAACAGCTACAGCTTTACATACCACAACATTAACAGGCCATGACGTTTATTGAGCTTCAACAGCTAAGGTATGCATCTGAACTACGGACACCACGTCTGTACACATTTGCATACTACATACTCATTGGTGACCTCTGCTGAACAGACAGGGCCCATGTCCACAACAATATTAATGGATATACTCCACATATGTGACATACGCAAATGCCATTGTGAGCAACATGCTCATGGATATGTGCACACACGCAACAATGAGTGGGATGTGCTTGAGGGTTACATTCCCAAACCGGACACTCACCATGCTTTGGAGCATGAGTCCTATGTACATCACTCAGGTACACTCAGTAGCACTGTTCATGTGATACCTCCCTTGGTGGTTGGGAGACACATGTACACCAGGGATCACTGCAGTGGCTGTACTGTGCAGAGGTGCAGGTAACACATGGCTCTGCTGTTCACAGGACACTACCCTAGAGAGGTACCACTGGTGTGAACACTGTAGTTGTGCTTACACATAGACTTGCCAGACTGCATAGTACCCCACTATGAACCTGTGAAGCTATTACATGTCCTTTGTGCATGGTTACTTGGTAGCCCTTCCATTTAGATTAGCTATCATGCTATTACAATGTCCCATGCCTACAAGCCATAAGTATCCTGTTATTGTACATGCCAATAGACGATACCTTTGGTATGCATGATATGTCTGTTATGCTGTGTAGAATATCTGACATATCTACCTACAATACTATACATTACACATATTTTACATAGTATCCCCTAATGCAAAGCATACTTGCACAGCAGGACCACCTTAGAGATGTCATTGTCGTTATATGCCCATTCACATGCCTACTGTGACAGTATATCAACATATACTATACCTGGCTATGGCACCTACATGTTGGACATACCCTACCACTGACGGCGGGTTCTATGGAATTGTTCTGTTTAAAGCCCTCATGTAGCATTCGTTGTGGTGTCTGTGATGTGTACCTTGTGGCCCACTGCTGGACGCACAGTTTCTAGAAGCTTAAGTATGCTCAGCAAGACATCACTACATAAATACCTTTTCCCACTTTATGCATTGCAGACACTTTTAATTAATGCAAACCAGGCTATACATACAGTAAATAATTAATACAAAACATGCTATACATAAACGTACATACCGAGTGTTCTACATACCTTGTTATCGTTACGGACTTTCATCTCTATCTCTCTCACACTGCTTAAACAGGTATTTTGTATGAGCATACGGTTTGAATGTCTGGCAAGTCTTCCTTATCTCATTACAGCTGAGTGACGTCTCCAGGCGTCTTCTGCAGTTAACCTCTACTGCTCCTCTAGGTGTCAAATATTGATTGTTCATATTTGCATTAATAATTCCAAAACCATGTTACTTACAAGGTACCAGGATATTTTGTCTTGAACCATATGTGATGGCAAACACAACTCTATTGATATTTGACCTCTCTCAATGAGAATTTTGTAGAACTGTAAGGTGATAACTTAGTTTTTAAAGGCTTAAGCCATGCCCAGTAGGGGTTAAAGGTGCACACTCAAAAGAGCTGCTCCGGAGTGAAGTCATTACCTGTAACATGTAGTTTCCTACCGCCTATTGGTGTTCCTGAGTGACTAATTACTTGCATATCAGCTGTGCAGCTACTCCATTCACCAATTACGTGGCAACAGTGGGGTATAATTGAATTCTCCACTTGGGCGTTGCCCATTTGCCCTACCTTCGAAGAGACGGCCTGTATTATGTTTTGTTATGTGTAATTTTAATTGCTATACATAGAGACAAGTATACTTTGGATTCATGTCCCCCATGGATTGTGTGTGACAGCTAGAGTCTGTGGTTCAACATGTGGGTGTACCTGTCATCCCAACGTCTGTTAACGGACTATTGCAAACAAAACCTGTAACATCGCCGTTTGTTCCATTATACAACGGCTGCAATTTTGCATGGTGCCTTTAATTGTGTCTCTCACAAGGTATGTTGACAGTTCTGCAGATGTAATTGACTGACTAGATGTTTGTGCTGTTATTACAGTCTGTATTGCTATAGTTTGTAGTGTGGGGGATGTCGGTGGGTGTACGTAGCATATACAGGTTTGTGGGGCTTGCATTTCTACATATTCCATATATATGTGTGTGGGCTCCATCCCTAATTAAAGAGCTATCAGTTAGTAGACTTATGTTACAGGATTGTACATTGGGCCGTTGTTAATTGATTTCTATATAGTATGCAGGTGAGGTTGATACTTCCATACCTCCGGAATTGCAGTGATATGTAAAGGGATATGTCTACATGACAGCTATCCCGTGTATTTCTGTCCCAGATATTTGCAGTCATTGCGGTTGTGTTGGTAACAGAATCACTTTGCCATGGGTTGCCACCTTTTCATATGGCCATCGTTGGACACTTGCAGGACACACAGCGGTGTTTACAGGCCAACACATAGCCACGGTCAGTACACAGGATAGCACATACTTTTATCCTCAATACATACCTATTGTTGTGGGACTTTCGCTACTTATCATATTGCATGTAACATTCACGTTTCTTACATACAGGCATAACTATTTAATGCGACTATTACGTTATATATGGGACATATTAATGTTCTACGATCTCGGACATTTGCCCTTTGTAATGTTTTATGTCAGGACACACCTGCCCAGGGAGGGGCTGTCCCTCCTAATGTGGGACAGGTGGTAACCATATGCCTACGGCTAGCTATACCCACACCTACCATAATGATCTATCTCCGAGTTGGCACTAACAGACACATGATGCGGACACACACACACACATTACAGTCACACGGGGACACACATGGCACCCTCAACACACACATACAAAGACTACGGCACTCACAAACGCAGTTGAACACAGTACCTATGTGGACCGCAACACCGGCAGCGGTAATTAAATGTCCATTCATATCATCATACTATTACTCGCAGTTGTACTGTTCCAGTACTGTGTATTTTCGGTCTTTCAGCCTCGTGGTTACGCATGTCGGTATGTTACACATTCCATAGTTGGCGGTATCCTAATTATTTGTACCTCCAAGGTGTTATGAATGTCGTTGATCTATCTATATATATTTGCAGATATCGCTGAATCCGTATATATCAACATATATCACTCTATCGTCCTTTTTATCTGTATTATATATATGTATATATGTGTGTGTGTATATATATATATATATATATATATATATATATATATATATATATATATATATATATCTGACGGAGAAAGTGACAGGCAAGCTACACCTTTCATTGTGTACTTGTTGGTGTATACTGTTTCCTGGACTCCGCACGTTTGTGTCTGTACCTGTCACATTACACACCTGCCATAGGTTAGGGTTACCAGCTGTCCCACTCTGTGAAGGACAGTCCCTCTTTGGGCAGTTGTGTCCTGCAAAATATTTGTAAACATGGCAAATGCCCTGAGATTTTAGAACATACTTATTTCCTATAGTTTATGTAATAGTTGTATAAAACAGTTATTCTGTATCTGAACCACCTATATGTTATAGAAATAGAATAAGTAAGTAAACATTACAAGAATGAGTTTTATCTAGGCAAAACAGTGCTGTTCTGATTTTTGTACTGGCCGGGTGTATGTGTCGGCCTGCAGACATCTGACGTATGTCCCACATTGGTCATTTGAAGAGGTGGCAACCCTACCATGGGTACATCTTGGCTAGCAATAGTGTTAGGTGATTCTATACATGATTGCGTGTTCTACACCTGGCAGTGGTCGTTTTACCCTTCAGAGCAGGTGCTATTAGAACAGGGGTGAATAATGCTGGTTTCACCTGTTCTGGACATCACTGACCATGATCTGCGTGATATTCGGAGTAGCTTTTCCCTGTTTCACGCATAGCCATATAGTCATATTTAAACGTCGCTTACCAGCAGTGGGCAATGCATATTCCCGCTAACGTGTGCTAAACATGATCTGATGACCTGCGTCCAACATGCATTACTCGTGCCTTCGGGATTACGTTACATCCCTTGCAGGACGTGGGACCGGGAACATGCATGACGGTCACTGCATTTAACACATGGCCATCTGGGATTTGTACACGTGTTATGTAGTTTTGTACGTGGAGTATACTACGGCTGTTACTCCATACTGCACTCATATGGGTAACTCAGTTAGTTTACATATTGATGAGTCCAGTTAATGGTATATCCATGTGATGTTTACTGGATGTGCTCCGGCATTGGGTATGTATATCACAGTGAGCCACACACGATACTGTGCTACACCTTCAAACAACCATGGGTGGAGCATGCTGGGGTGACGAATACCTGCCATGGGTACACCCCATGCCTTGACACAACATCCATGATTATATTATGTGGAGCCCCTCATTAACGCAGCAGGGACTCCGTGCTGAGTGTGTGCAGAACAGTGCTTACACACATGTGCTCCCACGATTGCCTCTGCTCCTCTAAGTGACAGTTGGTTAATCGATGTTGTGGCGACAGAGGACACTGTTTGCCCCGTTTGGTGTATGGCCTCTAACAATTGGCCGTGTACCTACCGATGTACCTGGGAGCCTATACACACAGCACCACCATATGCTGATAGGCGCATGTACTGTTCAGGTGTTGACATTCCGTGTTCCAGTAGCTGTTGTGTGTACAGTATTTGAGGGCTGCCTATGTGGGATTCACACAGTGGGCCACCTATACATTACAATTTACAGGTGGTCATGCTTGTGTGCCATCCATTTTACTGTGTGTGCAGGTGGAGAGGTGTGTCAGTCCGTAGGGGCCTAAACTGTCAGAGTATGTGCTATACGTTCCCTCTTTGCCAAGGCATATTGGGCACACCTCTGTCTGCCTACTGGGGCTTTCACAGTGTGTTAATTGTCTGAAGCCCTCTGTGCCTGTGATGGCCTTGGCAATTGCGGTGGGCTATGAGGGCCTTCACCATTTTGTCCCTGCTGCAGCTGTTTCTGCAGGATCATATTATGTAGCATGGCACATACTATGACGATGTGGGCACACGTGCCTGGAGAGTACTGCAAGGCTCCACCAGATGTGTCCAAGCACCAGAACTGTGATTTCAGCATCCCAAACACACGCTCTATGATGATTCTGGTTTGTGCATGTGCCTCATTATGGCATTCTTGCATGGGTGTGTGTGCATTTCTGATGGGAGTCATCACCCACGGGTCCAGTGCATAGCCAGCATCCCCCACAGGGTGACCATGTGGGATGTCCCCCCTGACAAATACCTGATACAGCTGTGAGGCATGCCAGATATGGGAGTCATGGTAGCTTCCAGGGCTGCCAGCACACACATCCATGATAATTCCCTGGGCATTGCACATGACCTGGCAGTTGATGGAGTGGAATCCCTTGCGGTTTATGTAACATCTATCATGCTCACCGGATGGTGACTTGATTTGTATGTGCATGCAGTCTATCACACCCAGTACCTCCGGGTAGTGTGCCACATGATGGAAGAGACGCATATCACTGGCCAACTCCTCCTGAGTTCGGGGGAAGTATATATGCTCATTGGCATGTGGTAACATGGCATCCAGGAACTGGTGTAGTACCCTGGATGCTGATGCCTGTGAGATACCCATTATATCTCCAGTTGGCCTTTGAAAGGTACCTGTGGCTAGTATTCGCATGCTTACACATACCTTCGTGTCCACTGGGATGGGTTTCCCTCTGTTGTTTCTGGTTCTCAGGCATGGCCGGCACAGCTCCACTATTTTCTGTAAGATGTCCCTGTCCACCCTGTAATGCTCTACTATCTCCAGATCATGTAGCCCCTGGTAGGTTACCCTTGGTCTGAACACTCTTCTCCTCCTCCAGGGCCTGCGGTGGTTGTCGGCATCATCCTCCACAACACCGTCAGTCTCTAACACATGCTGATGAATCACAGCTATGGCAGCTCCCAACATGTACATTTTAAAAGTTCCCCGTGTGTTTACAGCTATGGTGCAGTGTTTGGGAATACACAGGTGTGTGTAGGGTGCTTTCACACTTTATACTATTGTGCTGTGAACACCGATGATGTCATAGGGTGTGTATGTACGATCGTAGCTACAGGGTATCTTATATGTTTTACTACTGGAACTACTATTGTGGTGCCTTTGGTGTTGAATTACATTTGGCTGCTGTGGATTACCTCTTGACCTTCCCTTTACATTTCTGCACGTTCCACCTACCATTTTCTGGCATGCATCTAGCAGCCTGCTTTCATTTGTACTTTCCTAGACCTGGCATATCTTGCGTAATGTGTGCTATTGCCGGTCTACTGTCGGTTTGCTTTGCTCTGCTATGACAGATCTCCTATCTTTGCAATCCAATGCCTCCCCTCCTTTCTTTGCATTCCAATGCCTCCCCTATCCTGTTTTGCAGGTTTCTGCGAGCAGACTTGTCAGCTGCCATCAATTGGCCGCCGTGAGTTGATTGGTGTTGATTGCTCATTAGTACGCCAATTACCCTACTTCGGCATTTCCTTCTTTTCTTCCGCTGACCTTCCTGTTTGTGCTATTGTTCGCACTGCGTGCATCCGCTTACTGGGTTTTGGGCACATTTTCATCCCCGTACACATGCGCTTTTGGGCACCATGTCTGCTCTCAGCTAAATGATTCTATACCTTCCTCCCCACCCCTGTCCTGCAGCTTTGCTTAGCAATGGCCAGGCCAGATTTGCATTGCTCCAATATGCTTACTGCAATTGTGGCACACCCCTTTGTTGATGTCATGTATCTCCTCTGAGCCACTCCTCGGTGTTATAGCGCTGCGCCGTATGGTACAACCTTCATCCGGCGGGACATTTGCGATTCAGTATTATCTGCCTCATTTGCATGGCATTGACTACTAATTCATAGTTACCATGCCAAACACTGTCACAGGCCCTTAGCAACCCTTGCACCTTGGTTGTGGTGTTCCATGCCTACCATTGCGTATTATGGTGTAAATCTGATTTGTATTACATTGCGATTTTATGACATTTTTATGTAATTTCCTTATTTTCCAGTTTGTGCACACATGCCCTGCGGTTGTACTGTGCGTTACTGTGGACATGACATTAAATGTTGTTTTTTAGGTGTTGTGCATCTTTTCTTATGCCATTGGCTGTGTATTTAGACATTGGCATATGTTAACTTTGTAATACATGAGTCTGGTCCACTTCCATAGCTCCGATGTTCTGTTTGGGAAAATGTAAACCGTGTTTTTTGGTTTACATTTCCGTGGGCTTACACTACACCTGCACCACTTTATGAATCACTATCTGCCTTCATTTGCATGGTGCAACACTGCGCATGGGGTGATTAGCATACCTATGCCGAGGGCTGCGCAGTTCTGGCATACGCTGGTAGCGCACGTGGTATTGGATCGTACCTGAATCGCTCGACGGACATATTTGGCGTTATTCTGCCTATGCTACGCCTGCACCTGGCGCAAGCTTCATGAATCCTGGGGAAAGTCTTTTTTTCATTTTTTTTTCTTATTTTCTTCATACATACATTTTTATTTTTATACTCTTAATTTCTATTGATTTTAATGAATAATTGATTCATATCTGTTTAATGGTATCAGATATTTTAATATAGTAAGATACGCTAGATCAGTTTTAAATTTGATACGTGCATTTATGGCATTAAGGAAATTATGTCATTTGATTAATTATGCATGAGTAACTAGATTTGAAAGTATTTAAGCTCCTTCACTCATTTATTACTATTTGGTCTGATGAAGCCTTAATGGTGAAAGTGCTTATCTATCTATGCCAATAAAGCACATAGTATTAATTTGTGGTGTGTCCAGCAGCGTTTTGTGTATATACAGAATATTACTATATCCGAGAAACTGAGTCACAGTGCTTCGTTCCTGTGGATGTGTTTTGCTTTTTTCATTTCAAATGACAGAATATGCTAATGAAAGCATGAAGAGCCAAATTACATGCTAATTAACCAATCCAACATGAAAGAGCTATTCAGAAAGCTATAAAGCAGCTCTCTAGACTCAGTGTAGGCTTTTGCCATGTCCACCAAAATTATTTGGAGTACAGGCATCATAAACTTTGAAAAAAAAACATGTTAGGTTTTGCTGCTGCAATTATTATCCTGTATGTGCAACAGGCTTTACCTCACATCAAGAGGTTCTCTGGTTCGATTCTCAGCTGGGGTGCCCTCTGTGCGGAGTCTACATGTCCTCCCTGTGGTCGCGTGGGTTTCCTCCGGGAGTTCTGGTTTCCTCCCACATCCCAAAGACATGGTGTAGGTGGATTGGGCACTCTAAATTGGCCCTAGGCATGCGTGCATGTGTGTGCCTTCTGTGGAAGGTTGGGCACCAGGCTGGCAACTCGACACTGTAAAACTCCACTGCCAATCATGAGTGGACAGGTGATCTGCTGTGGCAACCCCTAATCAGGAAAAACCAAAAGAAGAAGAAGAATGTGCAACAGGCTTTAAATCACAGTGCTGCTGCCAGACTTCAGGCAAGTAGAAGAAGAAGAAGAAGGGTATCTAGACCCCATTTGACCTATCATGGAATGTATTAAATAGAAATTGTTGAGCGGTAAAGGGTTGATAGGAAAACATCAGAGGAAATAAGCAATGTCTACCACCCCCACCTCAGGCCCCAGGGAAATCATAGAGAACCCATTTCAACAGAAACAAAATAGGTATAATAACAAATGGTACTTTCCAGGGACCCACAATGATATACTAAGGGTGTCACAGCCATCAGCCTCTAGAATATGTCATCAGATTTTAAATGCAATGCTATGACATGCACAGGAGCATATCTTTTTCCCATGAGCCCCACAGGAGAGAGCAAGAACAATGCAGGAATTTTATACAGTAACACAGTTCCCTAAAGGGTCATAGATTGCATACACATAGAGCTAAGAGCCCCACCTAGGGAACAGGGAAGGAGGTACATAAAAAAAAGGTTTCAAATTGTTAAACTGTCAGGTTGTCTGTAATGCCCAAGGAATTATCTACAATGTCTGTGTAGGTAGCCCTGTCATTTTCCATGGCTCCCACATATGGCACACTTGTGAGCTGCACACCAGGTTTGCTAGAGGTGACATTCCTCCAGGGCATCTTGTGGGGGATGCATGTTATTCACTGAAAGCTGGCTCATGACACCTATGAAAAACCCACACAACCCCACTGATAAGGATACAGTGACAACCAAGCTCAAGCAAGGAATATCATGGAACATGTGTTTAGATTGCTGAAATGAAGGTTTCATTGTCTAGATACATCAGGATATGCCCTTAGGCATTTCTGCTGAAATATGTACAGTGTGTGCTATGTTACAAAATATAATAGTCAGGAAACAGCTTCAACAAGGAAAACTAGAGGCTGGCCTACAATTTCAAGGACCATAGGAAGGGCCAGCAGCAGCAGGTACAGATGAGAAGTCTGAAGGAGAACCACCAGCTACAGATAGTGCTGGCAGACAGAGGTGTGCACAGTATGCCCTGACTCTGGATAAGAGCAAAGGTAGCACGCATACTCACTGCTTAGCGCAAAGTGTAAGATGCCACCAACATACAATAGGAATACTGATGCCTGTCAAACAGCACTACCTTGACTTAAATGTGTAATGACTGTGTTCTGATAGCATCAGACAGGGACAATTGCCAAGGACAGAACTTGTACCTTCACTAAAGATAAGGTAAGTGTGGAAACTGTAACCAAAAAGAAATAAGTTATAGAACTGATTATTCTCATATGGTAATATGTATATGCCCCTGAACAGAGCATTTGTCTGTGGCATACAGTTATGTAAGTAATATTTCCTCTGTTAGATATTTGTTATATTCACTTATGTGGTATAGACAATACTGCACATCAGGCATTTCAATTGACGCTCATTTATAAAACATGGATCAGGTCAATTATACCCTAATTTGCACAACTATACCAAGAAGCAAGACTGCAGTACCTAATGTTTTCATTGCTGTTTTGACAATACTAATTGAAATGCAATGAGGTTCAACAATTATAGAAGCAATAATTCACAAATGAGTATAAACAGAAATCAACAACTTTAATGTAAGATTGTGAAGAAGGAAGCATTGGCTATCCACTGCGTGCATAAGGCATATATGCAACCATAAATCACAAAGACATGTGCAAAGGGCAAGGCACAGTCATCATCATTTACAAAGGGTGGTTGGGGGGTAGGAAGGAAAGGCTGACATTAATGAAGTGAGGGTGTGCAAGTAAGAAACACATGTATCTTCCAGAGTATATAGTGCTCAAGGCCAGTAACAACAGATATATATAGTACTCAACAGTACTGTTTAGATAGTTCGCATGAGTGTGAAGTAGTATGGACAAGTGAAAACTGTGCTAGCACTATATCCTGGCATCTTGGACAGGTGCAAGCTGTGCATGGTAGATTCGTCAATTCAGCATCATCTTCCATGACGAGGAGAACAACATCTGCCAGGAGTTGCAATGTTATTTTCATGGCCCTGGCTAGAAGTTGATGTGCTCCAGAAGATGAGTGATATTTGCTGGCTGAGTTCTTCTCACATCTACATCCAGGACCACAAACCCATGGCTTACCACTTCTGGGCATGGACTTTGCAATTACTGATGGAGCAGTGGATGTAGTGTTAGGAGCAGGATCTTGCATGGCCATGTCTACTAACACCAGAAGATGTAGGTCTCTCCAGCCACCCCAACATATGTTCCATCAGAGACACTGCCCAATCCAGTGCAGCATTCATTATGTATAAGGAGCTGCCCACATGGTTCAGGGAGTCACTCAAATCAGAATGCACAATGTTTAGTAGTCACATTATCTCTTCTGAGGCCCAGGTGGAATGTGCCTGTGCCTCCACTACAACCCTACACATATGTCTTTTGGTATCTAATGATACACCAGCATCAGTGGGAGAGTCGACAGCAGACCTCCTTCAAGCAGCACTTCCAACCCTCCTGTGTGAAACCATGCCCTCACAATGGTTACTCAGAGAAACAATCGGCTCTGCAACTGGAGTAATCACAATAACTTGATCAACTGTGTCACCCTCATCCTGTTCTGTACCAAAGTCAGGGATTCTGGTGGGAGCTTCTGCCAAGTAATCTGGATCTCTGACAGTGGATATTCACCTGTTCCAGAGCAAGTGCAGTGGTAATTTCCTGGGCTGAGTTTATCATGTCACTTCCCTGATGTTGTACTTGACAGTAGATTCCCCCATGCTCTCCAACAGCATTAATGTCATTGACCACCTACTGCCATATCCTGTCTTAGGTAGATTGGTCACCTGTACCTCCCCCTTACAGAGAAGCTCTATGATGACATAAGGCCTAGATAATGATCTCATTTTCTGCATCACTATATGGTGGCTTACAGAGTATAGATTTCTTCTTGTGTGCCATAACATTGTATGGCAGAATATCTGTGAGCTCAGTTATTTTGGGCTACCTGCATCCAACATGCACACAACCAATTTAAATGTTAATTGCTCCATATGACTACATCCAGGTTAGAACCCCCCCCCCACACCAAAAAAAGGAGATTTTAAAATAAAATATCAACAGCGATCTGTAACACTTATGTAAAGGAGATAACACGGGTATAACAGCGTAATACATTGCAGCATTAACAATAACAATTAAGTGTAGCAGCAGAAATGTAACACAAAACTACTATAACTAACATATCCACTGCTGTGGAGGTTAATCAGGTAGAAATCCACAGAGCACATTTTTTTTCTTTTTCTGCTCATACAGGTAAAAATGCCAGACCTCCTTACATAGCTACAACACTATCATCTGCAGTAAACGTGCAACCATCAAATTAAATACAAATAAAAAAACAGGTCATGTAGCATTCAGCAGCATACTTTTTGTAATGGAGATATGAGGGTGCCAAAAGAAAGGGATAAATGGAAAAACATGCAAGATAAAAAAACTGCTTTTCAGTTGTCACTGCAATTCATCTTTTAATATTAAACTAAAATCATTATATAAGAAATAACAACATGCCTTGACAATAAAGTGTAGAAAATAGATAATTCTCCAAAAGTTTGTTTTTAGCAGTATCAATCTCTCTGGTTAAAAACAGTGATACAAAAGGCATTAGCTACATGATTACCTTCATATGGTGCAGTTAGCCCTGTAAGCACTGTGAGTATGAAAATGAGGTGTGAATTCATTAGCATTTCCAAATACCATAATCTGCACCAAGTGTAGGGAATATAAATATGGTATAAGGACCTACACAATTACATGGATTCTCCTTAGCAATGCAAGGACAAGCACTGAGATGTGTTCCCTGCTAATGACTTATAGGTTTCTGTGATTACTATGACTGCAGGAAAAATCAGTGTTTACAGTCTCTCCTCTTTGATGTACACCTACTGAGGGTGTGTCAGGGAGAACAGACTTATCCAAAAGTCTGAAAGCACATTGAGCATTATAGGAAAGAGACAGTCCTAACATTCCAATGTTGGCTTTAATGACCGCAGTTATTGGCCCCTTGGTAAGCGATGTTGTTCAAATTCAAGGGAGTAGTTTAAGCATTGATAAAATTAGCATATGAGAATAAAACAGAGATAGACTTGTTATTAAGAAAGCAAATGAGGCGCAATACAAAAAGAAAGGGATACACCTGCAATGTTTGCAGTCTTTTTTTAATATTGTGTGAGTACATGTGTAGCCTAGCTGTTTGCAATGTCCCAGTTATCCAGACATTTACTGTCAAATGAGAAAGGGCAATTTTTGTAACTTGTTTTTGTTTTACTTTCATTGTGACTTAATATAATGTGACATTATGTTTACATCTTAACTCATTTTCTCCTTGCTAATGTCGGTCTTTGTCTGTGGCATCTTTGGGAAATACTGTAAAAATATTGTTTTGAATACCCCTGTTTAAGGGCTTAGATTCATACAGTTCCCTGTTGCATGATAAGAAAGTCACTTTAACATGTGAAATGTACATTTAAAGTATTTGATCTACATTTATTTTTGATTTTCTATTTATTTATTTTTTTTCTTTTTATCATTTGCATGCCATTTGACATTATTCTCCATGGATTGGCAGTGGTTAATAGTACTGACCTGCATTTCATTACCTAATGTGAAAACTGACAAGTTTTATTTGGACTGCCATAAAGAAAGCAATGAAGATTGACATTGTTACACTTTCCTCAGCAGTCTGGACAGTACTAAGGAAAGAAATTAAAACCATCCCATTCTTATCTCTGTGGCATTATGTGTAAAGGTGTTGAGCTTAGGAAAACACTACAGGTGATGCAGCGATCGAAACCTATTTCCAGATCATCTTACTGAGGGAGTTTATACTACATCTTGGCACTTATTTTGTTGTATTAATTTGTTCATTTTTTTTCTTGGCATGCTGTAAATGATGAATTTTTGGTGGACCAGGGTGGCAACAAACGTACTCCCAAGTGGTCAAATCAGGCTCAGAACAAGACAAAACTGAGGGGAAGAATCAACAGGAAGAAAAATTAACTGTTTCTGATTTTGAAATTCATATCTTGAATTTGTCTAACAGTGTTCTATCGAAAGATGTGATTTCAGTATTGAAAAAAGGTTTTTCCTATATACCTAGTAGTTCTTTTAGTATTACTAGATTGATAGTTGACTTTAAACTCTTTTTGAGAAAATTTAATCTTCATTACATTTTGCATGATGTAAATGTAGATGGACACGATTTTTGTAATAATTACAACAAATTTAAAAAGAACAGTACATATAATCCTCCATTGTGTAACACCTTGCAAGTGTTTGGTGACATGTGTGAACTAGATATGAGGCACATTATAAAGGACACTTATATGTAAAACCTTACTGTAGAAGAATATCAGGCACTGATTACTTTAAGCAAGAATAAACATATCAGAGTAATGAGAATTGATAAGGGTGGTATGGTAGTGAGTATGTATATTGAAGACTATGTTAAAAATATTGAAAACATGTTGGTAAATGACACATCTTATGTTGCTGCAGATAAAAACATGATAAACTGTTTTTTGAGAGTAAATGCTGATCTTTTTGACGTGTTCTGTCTAGGTAGCATAGATCAAGATACATATGAAATTTTGCTTGTTGAACAACCCTGTATGGGACGTTTCTTTGGTATACCCAAAGTACACAAATCACAAACAAATCCACCTTTTAGGCCAATTATTTCAGCCAAGAAGTCCAAAACAGAGAACATTTCTCTGTGGTTGGATCATATGCTTAATCCAATTGTGCAACAAGTGAAATCCTACCTAAGGGATTCTTGGCATCTTTTGGAAATCCTGAGGGACATTAATCTTACCCATGGTGAATTTTATTTTGCGTCTTTGGATGTAAATTCACTATATACATGTATTAATCAGGGCACAGGTATAGAATACTTGAGAGATTACCTTAGTGGCTATACTGATTTCACACATGGTAAAGTTGAGATGATTTGTAAACTTATGGGTATAGTTTTGAACAACAACTATTTTGAATTTAACCAGTGATATTACAAACAGACATCAGGAGTGGCTATGGGGGTGAGGGTAGCTCTGGCCTTCTCCAACCTTGTCATGGCCAAGTGCGATGAGAAATATTTATATTTGCATCCACAGTGGTCCCACATCATTTTATATCAGGGATACATAGATGACTTGATTTTCTTGTGGACTGGTGAAGAGAAAGAATTTGAGTCTTTTGTGAAAGACTTAAATCAAACCACTGAATTCTTAAAATTCACTGTGGGAAGTTTTGGAAAGTCCATTAAGTTTCTAGATATACATTTTGTCTTTGACACATCTAGTAATACCTTTGTAAGTAAAATATTTAGGAAAGATGTATTTGTTAATCAATACTTGCATAGAGATAGCTTACACCCTAGACATATGAAGAAGGGGGTAATTAAGGATCAATTTATTTGTCTTAGTAGACTCACATCAGATGATGATACTTTCCTTCAGGAGATGATCATCCTGACACATTTTTTTGAACAAAGAGGGTATGATCAGGTTTGCCTTACAGTTACACGAAATGAAGTTTATACTTTGAGGAAGTCTGTTGCCAAGCCCATCATCAAGGGGGTAAGTGATGTAAGTGGTATGAGGAAAGAGAAAGATAACACCACTTTCATTATTTCATTCCCCATGCCCATTGTGAATGAGATGGGTGTTATTAAACACATTATTAAGGAAAACTGGGAAGTTCTTATGGGCAATAGAGAACTTATACAGATTACTGGTATATAACCTAAGTTCAACTATAAGAGAATTAAGAACATCAAGACTATTTTGGAACATAGAGTAGGGAATACGTTTGCATTGGCTAATCAAAATAGTGCCAAAGGGACCTCCTCTTGTAAGAAGTGCAAACAATGTAGGTATACTAGTAACACTTCTTGCACATTCATTAAACTCCTAAATAGGACTATTTGGGTGAGTAAACACTTTAATTGTGAGAGTTCAGATATAGTTTATGCAGCTATTTGCAATTCCTGTTTTTGTTATTATATCAGGAAAACTATTAGATTTTAAAACGGAGGATATATGAACGCACACTTGCCATTAAGAAAAACAATTTTCCTAATGCCTTAGCTAGGCATGCTAGTCAATATACAAACTTTAAAAAGTTTACTTTTTCAGTAATAGATTTTGTTCCACAGATGGAATTTATAGGGAATACTAATTTGATTTTGGAATGTAAGGAGTCTCTGTGGCAGATCAGTTTGGTAGCTGACAGAGCTCCTGGTATGAACGAAAGTATTAACATCAAGTACTTTTTAGTACTGAATTAAGTACAAATATATATATATATATATATATATATATATATATATATATATATATATATGTATATATTATAAAAATAATATTTAGATAGGATATGATTCTGTGTATTTAAATTGCATAGTATTTTATATATATTTACCACTGCTATTACTATTTTTATGGCAACAATTTTATGGTATGATTTTATCCCTTTAACAAAAATGTGAAATGTAAAGTCATGTGATGATTTATTTAATATATAAGGGGTGCGTTTTTAAAGGTTAAACATTTTCTGAAGAAGTTCATGAGGAATAAACTTGGATGAAAGTGCTAAGAATTGTGTTCACTCCTTAATTTGCAAACTGCTTTTGGTCTGTTTGATTCATTTGTAAATGCTGAATTGCTATGGTTGAAAAAATATATCAGGATGTGTTGTTTGACTCATGTGGATGTAAATGGTGGCTACAGCTTTACTTAACACATAATTGTCCTGCTTCTATATTAATGTGCCTGAGACCTATTATGAAGCCTGTCTTGTACAGATCTTTGCAGAAAAAAAATAGCACAAAGCAAGACTGAGTACTGCAAATTCCCATTCTACTTTCAACAATTCAAGATATGATTATGCATGTGCTAACACCTTGTCATCAGCTGCGCAATTCAGCTTAGCAATGCTCCACTCAGAGAGTACAATATAAGAAAAAAGTAAATCAAATAATTATAGTTTTATGTTGCGCATGTGTATGTCTGCAGTACCTTTGTCAACAGATGTTCTTGACAGGATGATTTTGACTCACTTATTTCAGTTATTTAAAGTATGTCTGCTTTGCAGTGTTTACACTTGCAACTGTTTTACAAGCTTGGTTAAGCTATTCTCACATAATCCATCTCTGTTATTCTGCAGTGCATTGTCCTATGTATGACTTGTATGTTTGTCTTGTCAATATGCATAATGCAAGTATCAGACAATGCAAGTATACAATCATCCCTAAATGAAGTCACAGGCATATTCGATTGATAATCCTATGGTGTACAACAGTCAATGCGTATGTCATCCTATAATGTGGAACATGTCAATGTCCCCCAAAGTAATGCAATGTACATTGAGTACAGTATCTACATTTCAATAGAGAAGCATATCTTTACATGTGACAATCATAATGTTGTTAATTTGCCCTGTGTACACATATGCATTTGTTACACAACCTGAGATGCAAACAGTGGATTTTACAAATATTCAAAATTCTTATTTGAGATTTGGAATGTCAGTGTTCTTCTGTGGTGCCAAAGAATAATAAAGTGCTCTTTAGACTGTGTAACCAGAGATATAGGAGATTCAATACCCAACTAAGAAGACTTGTATATGTGTGCATGGGACTGTGCATAACACTTGATGATGTATCCACTGCCCCTGAGAAGAATAAATGTAACCATTCTCACAACTCCCTTATCCCAATTTTTACTGAAATATTCTCTATTAGGCACAAAAGTGCTCTGTCTCCACTTAACAGACAGATTTCTCCTGTGGTGCTTGCAACTAATACAGTGCTTATTATATTATGTAACAAGATAGGTACAAGGTTCAATGTCCAACATGGGAAATGTGTGTGTGTGTGTGTGTGTGTGTGTGTGTGTGTGTGTGTGTGTGTGTGTGTGTGTGTGTGTGTGTGTCTTTGTGAGACTGCATGTAACACTTGATCCTATACCCACTTCCCCTGAGAAGAATGCATTTAGCTCTTCTCACAACACCCTTATCCCAATTTTTACAGAAACATTCTCTATGAAACATAATGATGAGGTCATCCTAACAAAAAGGCACTCCTCTTCTTGAAGGTCAGATTTCTACTATGGTACTTGTAATTAATACAGTGTTTCCTATGTTGTGTAACATGACAGGTAGGAGGTTCAATGCCTAACTTAGGTAATGTGTGTGTGTGTGTGTGTGTGTGTGTGTGTGTGTGTGTGTGTGTGTGTGTGTGTGTGTGTGTGTGTGTGTGTGTGTGTGTGTGTGTGTGTGCATGGGTGCATGCATGCGCGCTTGTGTGTGTGTGTGTGTGTGTGTGTGTGTGTGTGTGTGTGTGTGTGCGCACATGTGTGCATGTAATGCTTGTTGCTGCATTTACTTCCCTGAATAGAATGCATTGAAATGTGCACATAGCTCCCCATCCCAATTTTTACAAAAAATATCCTCTGTGAAACACGCTGTGAGGTCATCCTGACAAATTTGCACTCTCTGTCCTTAAGAGTCTGACTTAAGTGGGAGGTTGGCATAATGGTTAAAGTGTTTACCTTACAGACAAAAGATGCAGGGTTTGATTCTCACATTGGGTAATTGGATAGGCTTAAAATGGCCCACAAGGGTAATCTATCTATCTATCTATCTATCTATCTATCTATCTATCTATCTATCTATCTATCTATCTATCTATCATCTATTTTGTGATGCTTGTGACTAACACATTGCTTTTTAGAGTTTATAACTTAGATTGGCAGGAGATTCAATGCTTAACATGGTAACTATGTGTTTGTGTGTATGTAATGCTTACTGCTATATCCACTTTGCCTGAAGAGGATCCACTTAAATGTGCGTAGCTCATTTATCCCAGTTCTTATGGAAACATCCTATATGAAACACACTCATGTGATAATCATGACAAAAGTACACTTCCTCCCCTTAAAAGTCTGACTACTCCTTTGGCTGTTGTGTGAATACAGTGCTTTCTTTATTATATAACTAGATATGTAGGAGTTCATTGCTCAATGTGGGAAATTTGTGTGAGTGGGGATGTTTTCAGTTAGGTGAGTGTGTGCTCAACCAACTTCTACTTTGGATAAATGTTTTAAACTGTTAGATGACTCCACCATCTCCTAAGCCCACTTTTCACATCTCCAATATCTTTGCAAACAAGGGTATAGCTATGCATACTGTATGTAGTCTACTGAGTAGAGTTGTCCCGGCATTATTAAAGAAAATATATATTTTTTTTAGGCCATACTCTGTCCACAAATGTCTATATTCAATAAGAGTGTCATAGATTGAAACAATAGCCATTTACTGTTTTAAAACGAAAGTGGGATGGGGAGAAACTTTACATTTTTCAAATGACAGGTGTTTTGTGGGACAGCAATAAGAGCATATGATTGCAAAATTAAATTGTCTGCCTACACCCCTGGTTCAACACACAGATGAGGACATCCTTTCACAAGTAAACCATCACTATTTAAATGTCAGACTTCTCCTGTGGTGCTTGCATGTCTTATCTATTCTAGAATGTATAAATAGGTAGAATGTTCAAATAGAGCAATGCTTAACTTCCACAAGTGTGACTGCAAATAAATTCTGCATTGTTTTACACACGTTTGCAGTGGCAGCTTTTACAACCAAGATGGCTGTAAAACTAATTTTACCAGATACATCTCCAGAGCAATATACTGCTAATGTCATCCCTTCGTTGATTTTGTATATCTCACTTGGACTCATTCTTCTTCTTGGCTGCTGATAATGTGCTGTACAAATGGTGTAAGTTGATACATAGGTAGTTTGATTCCATCACTGTTTCAAGAGTGTGACAGTGATTGCTGTCATATACAACTGATCACCTCAAAACCACCTTTATGTATGCTTCTAACTATGACATTTAATTACAGTGACACGCTGTGACACTAGCAAATCTTAGAACTGGGATAATATTTTTTGTCCACAAACCGATTACATAATGCTAACATACCTGCAGTATCTTACATGTTAAGTGAAAATTCTCCTGTGTTGCATGACTTTGATATTGTGCTTTGTACAGTGTGTGACTATATATGTGTGATGTTTGAGGACAACTGTGAGTGTGTAGTTAATTCTCATTCTGAGTGTACTATTCTTCAAAGATATATATGATGTGTAGCTGTACAATTTTATTGTATACTTCAACCAATGTTTAATATAAAAAGCCAGCTAATACACAGTGGAGATGTCATCTATTTAAGTGTGCACTGTCCTAAGTGTACCTTAACACATGCTTGTGATTCAGGCACTAATCTTTAGCATGTGATCTTGGGTAGTTAGTTCAAACAGCCATTACTGCTTATATTAAACAGTGTCAGACTTATTGTGAGTGTACATGTTGCCAACACTGTTGTCAAGCACATTTGCTTTGTACACATATAGACGTTGATCTCTCTTACAAAAACCTATGATAATTTGTCACATAGCAATGCATTTGCTCAGAGTATTGACGTATGTAGGAAGTGTTATTCTCTGGTACAAGGGAATGAGAGGACATGTTGTCTGCTGTTTACTTAGCACAGAAATTACAGGCACACATATCCTTATAGTAATAACATGATATAATCCCTTCATGCTGCTGTGTTGGCATAGGGGGATAAAGCCCTGACTACGACCCAGATTTGATTAGTGACTGATGGAGTGGCAGGGAAAGAGGGATGGATGTGCCCATTCTTGGGGGGGTGGCAGGGGTGGGAGGAAGATGGCTCATGGTCACCTCTGGCTGATGATTTCCACTGAAGATTGGAGACATCACCAGAAGCACTGGTCAATGGGGTAGCAGTAGGCTTGGCTGAGCTACCATGAAGGCGTGACAATATGCTACATACCTACATTGCACACTCCTACCTTGGGCCAGAGAACAAGCCACTAAAAATATAAGGGAGGGGGAGGAACAAAGGGTAGGCCAATAATTAAGACCTCCCCACAACAGACACTCAGACATGCCAAACCCCACTGCTTTCAGTCCATGACTGGCCTCAGCAATTATTGGAGATAAGTTGGGGGGCAAGGAGAAGCAGAAGGGTCATGAGGCCAAGCCTGTAACCATAATACACAGGAGGGAGATGAAAAAATAATGCCTTCACATAATGACATAGCTCACAATTATAGCGCCAAGTCTACCATGGTGCATTCATCCTGTGCAATATCATGTATTTTCTGTTGTCAAATGCTCACATGATCAATATCCACTTTCAGTGCCTGTTAGTATTTTTGGGCCTTATACTGTAATGCATAAATGGCATCCATCACAGTTATAATGTGTGCATTTATAGTGGGAGGGGCAACATTGTATGAAAGTATTGGCATTAAATAAACACCATTATGTGCAGTTACTGATATTCATATTTATGTTGGACAATGATATGTCATCAGAGTTTGTGTTTGCAATGGCAGTGGAATGTTTATTTGAAGGATATCATGTCATGAGAGCTTCTGTGGCATGTGCATTGAGTACTGGCTTGTATAGCATTCTTACACAAATAGACTATAGTTTAATTCTGGGACAGTATGTGTCCTATATGATAGAAACACCTTCCTTGTCAAAGAAGCATTCATATTGCAATGCTCACTGTTGTCTGGATAGTAACATTTGTAGCTCCTTTCCAACATTCTGAATAAATCCAGTTGTTTATATTGTATTTGTAACTCCTTTCTTAATGCACAGATTCAGTGCAGTTATTTGTGACAGCTACCATTGCTCTCATGCTGAATATGAAGTCAGTATAGAGGTTTGGAGAGAGCCTTGTATAAACAGAAAGGGGGTGAATCTGGTAACATCTGTCTAGCAGACAACAGTGGCTTACACACAAGCAATATTTATGGCACACTCAGAGGACCACCTTTTCAGGGCTTTTCTTACAAGACAGGTCATCTATACACATTATATGATATGAAAGTACTGTAAGAGCTTCAAGGGTGTTCTTCATGACATGACCAATACGCGTATTTCTGTGTCAACCATGTTTGTTATGCATCTCTGTGATATCTGTCTTGGCATGTGTTTAAAAATGACATGATGCAAATATTTCTTATGTCATAATTGATCACATGCATTACCTATTCACTAGATAATTATGCTCTGTATTGCCTGTCTTCAACCGGGCATGCTTTAATAATGTAATTGTTTTCATCATGTTATACAGCTTAATAGCAGATGAGGAATTCCATAAATGTTTCTTGTTGTATGGCATGCTGCTAGAGCATCAGAAGCTGTGATTGGTCCTCTGTTGCAATGCTTTCTATTGTGTTGCTGCTGTTGAGTTGCTGTTATGTTACTGTTCCCTGTAACTCCATGTGAGCATGTCTGGTATTACAATGTCAGAGATGCTTGCACATCATCGTTGGGAAAACTGGACTCATGACATGACATCCATTCTGGCTTGTCAGTTTTCATTTATGTATGTTGTGTGTTATTACATTACCATCTGACATTTACATAACTATATAACACTTCCTGTTTATTACATACTCACATGTGATGAACCCCTTTCCTAATAGTGTCACCGTCATTTCTTTTCAAAACTATGTATATTTCTGATGTACCTGAAACTACGGCTGTAAGATCCGTTTGTCTTGTATATACATGCTGAGGTGGACAATACAGTAGTGGTATCAGCTTGTATACACACATTTCCTTTATATACATGTCTTATGCAATAACTGTAGTCTATTCATTTATCCCATAATGTATCTTATATCCTTTGCTATCTCAAATCAGTATTTAATTAACATGTATATCACATTTAAACTCCCCTTTGTTACACTGCAGCTTTATGTCCCTGTCACATCCTATATTAGCATGTCCATTTTTATTTATGTGCATAACTGCAGAATTGTCGTTTTGTAGTTAATATTAATTATCATTACATCAATATTGCAGAATTTGCAACAGAGATATTTTTTACACACCTTCATCACATTTGCCTGCAGAATATGAGTATACTTTAAGCATTTCCCTTTCAACATTAATTAATTATGCAGTATAACACAATTTGTGTAAAATTACCCCATTTCCCTTTCCCTCCTTCTATATTATTTTCATTTACTTGCCCTTAATAAGTCTGGGCTACAGCACGTTTTTTATGAGAGCATTTTCTAATTGCAGGACGTTCTGTTTATATTCTGTGCCAATGCTTGCAAGCCCCTTTCTATGGCCATGAACACCATTGCAAGCCATAAAAATATGTTTGCAACAATGTAGACTCAATGAACAGCATGCATATTCCATTATTGTTACTACTCATCATGCTAACACACTTATATTGTGCAGGCATAGCGTGGCACCTACACAATTGTTAGTGAATCTCAAGGCTACACAGATGATCATTTACACACATGTGAAGGCTTTCATTTCTTTTAATGTTTTTATTTTTTGTTTTAATTTTGTGCTCACTAAACAGCAAAGCTCTGCTTAATGAGCCTAAAACTTAGTGACCATTAGCGTTTCTACAGTCTGAGCTTCACAGCAGCTTAATATACTGCCATGAAGCAGCAGACTCATTTTTCAGTGGGCATTACCTATACATTAAACACCCTGCTGGAGGATGTCCGTTCTCTAATGAGGTTGAGAAATGTTCAGGTTCCTCATTCTCTAAGCTCATTTTGGTGTTTTAATAGATGTGACCCTAGAAGTAGGTCTGTTCTTTGCTCAACTTTGAGTCAGTTTGCTTTTTCTAGAGCTACACTGTGACATTCATTCCTTTGGGAATGAGTAGCAAATCTACATTTTTTCTAGTGTTTAATTGTAGTAGAATTTTTAACAGATACCGCTGAAGCAGCAGGGAAGCAGAATATGTGCTGTAGAAGATGGATTCCTTTCCCTAATCAGCTAAGAGTGGTTTTGATAAAAAAGGGGATATTGTTTGTTCCTAGAACAGAAGGAGATTTACTGGTTCATAGGTTCATAGGTTTATACTAGGCTAATGGCTCTGTAACCTTTACAAGCCTAGCACAAATAAATTGCCAGGCACCGTGCCACCTGATGTTAGTTCACAGTGCTCCTATCCAGTAGGGAAACTGGAGTGATCCCTGGGGTGAAATTTCTGTTACCCATCCACTCATCAAAATTTCTCTTAAAGAGGGCCAGCCAGGTGCTGATGTTTACCTGCTTTTTCTAGATGAATGATGAAACTGAGTAAGCAGCCTAACCAGAGACCAAATTAGCTGAAGGGGAACACTTTCTGCAGTAGAGAGTTTTTGTGGTCATAGATTGTTAAGGTTTTAGGATATCTGCTGAGCTTTTGCTGAATACTGAACCACATTATTTTTATTTTTCATGTCCTTAGAATAAGATCTTTCTTGTTGATCCATTCATTGAGATCACCTGACAGTCTAGCTAATGAGTGGCCAGAGCAGTAGATGACCATGTCATTAGCATACAAAAGAAGAGGAGAGGAAGATAAGGAAAATCTATTGGAATTTTGTTGAGATATATATATATATATATATATATATATATATATATATATATATATATATATATATATATATATATATATATATATATATATATATATATATATATATATACTGTAGAGGACAAGAATAGAGCCTTGAAGAAGTCTTTTGAGTAGAGGGGAAGTGTGTTAGTTACAGGAGTTACTGTTAACTATGACTTGCCTGTCTGTAAAATAGCTTGGAAACAGGGAATAGTATTAGGACTGATGCCTAGATCAGTCAGGTGGAGTATGAGCATAGCTCTCAACCTCTTAGCACAAGAAGTCTGGACAAAGGCAAAAATAATGGAGGGACAAAGGCCCCAAAATAGGGACAGATTTTAAATATTGCTCTTAGAAACTTACAAATTAAGAAATCCAAAACGCACAAAGCACAAACTATGTAAATCAAAGGAAAATGAGCTTAAGGAAACATTTGACCAAAATAAACGTAAAATACTATTAAAACAGTATTTTACATTTATTTTGATCGAGTGTTTCCTTAAGCTCATTTTCCTTAAACTTACAAATTAGTTAGAATAGTAGCTTTCACAATGGCATGCATTTCCTGAAGAATATAAAGCCTGAGACTCAAAAATGTTTCATTATTTAATGACTTCAATCCTCAATGATTTTCCAGAAAACCACATATTTTATGTGGAACAGACTAAAAATATGAGGCAAAAATCTGGACAGTTGAGCAGTATGAGTGAGGAAGGAGTGTTTAATTAGGTTGAAGATCCTGATGAGTTCTATAGAAATAAATGCTGCAAGCATGCTTTGTTGATTGACAAGAGAATGTTGCCCATTTTCCATAATGGCAGGTTATTCCATAATATTTGAATTCTCTGTGTCACAAGTGATCCTCTTATTTTTGCTGCGGATTTTGTAATCTTGAATGAGCAAAATGCATGTTTATGAGCTCTTAAATTATCATTAATGCTTATACTTATAGAAGTCAATAGCATATCATAAGGTATTGAATTGTAATCTATTTGAGATTTTTCTAAGACTGTTAAGATGCCTCTTCTTTTCATTATTTTAATTGCTAGAAATTGCAGGTAAGATTACAGTAGTATTTTTTTTTTCAGTGTTATGTCTCTCTTTGCTATATACAAGCCTATGCCTATTTTTAATGAATGTTCAACACTGCAAATATCTAAAGCATACTTCTCATCCTCTTAGAGCAAAAAGTCTGGACAAAGCCTAAAATTATGGGGAGACAAATAGGGACAGATTTTAAATATTGCTCTTACAAACTTATAAAGTTGATAGAATAATAGGTTTTGCATTAGCATGAATTTTCTGAAGGATGTGGAGTCTTAAACTCAAATGTTTGTCATTATTTAATGACTTCAATCCTCAGCTATTTGCCAGAAAAGTACAGATTTTAGGAGGAAGACACCAAAAATATGAGGGAAAAATCTGGACATTCTGTGAAAATCTGTACAGTTGAGAGGTAGTCCATGTTATCTACATGTTCTTTTCCTAAATGATGTTTATATAAGCTATTGTAAACATTTTTTTCATGTATGTACACTTACCTATATGTTGTAGTCTTCTGCTATCATTTAACCGTATGTTATGTATATGTCAAAATTGTTGTTACATGTGAAGCTTTATTCCCGGGCTTCTGCTGAAAAAGGGTTTTATCACAGTCTTCCTGGTAAATAAGATAAATAAATATATACATCAATACAGAAATAAATTAATAAATATAATTGATCCCTACAAACTGGCTGCAGTGTCATTGAAGTGTGTATTGGATTTTTGTGTGGATATAAAAGAGATGTCAGGGGAAAAATATTGCTTTTATATATTCAGAAGGTTGCTGAACTAACAGGTTGTGAATTAACTTGCATTTTCTGAAGAATATGAAGTTAAAAACTCAATTATTTGTCATTATTTAGGAAATGCAGTTTTTAGAGCTTTGCCAGAAGCCCACAACATTTATGAAAAACAGATTAAAAGCATAAGGCAAATAAGGGATAGTTTAAAAGTATGAATAGCCTACAATAAAGTTTTTTAATTTTGAAAAGATACAGTGGGTATGGTTGAAAAACATATTAAAAAAGCTCATATTATGAAATGACATAGAATTTTATCAGCAGAAGCTCAACAAATGAAATAGCTAACATAATAAGCCAAAACTGTGAAATAGCACTAGATAAAATTAATAACCACGTTTCAATAACACTTTGAAAAACTTAAAGGAACCTTATCTAAAAGTAAAAGAAAATTAATGCAATTACACACATGTACAATGAAAGGACAATATAAATCACATATACTCCAACCAAATTAAATATAAAGTTTAATAGTAGGTACATAATAATATAGTTTTGGATTTTCTTCAGTAATATATATCTTCTTCTTCTTTTGGCTTTTCCTGGTTAGGGGTTGCCACAGCGGTTCACCTGTCTGCTCATGATTGGCAGTGGAGTTTTTATGGTGTTGAGTTGCCAGCCCAGCACCTGACCTTCCACAGAAGGCACACACACACGCACATACACCTAGGGCCAAGTTTTACGTTTGTTCTTTATTTATTTATTAGAGTGTCCAATCCACCTACAGCATGTCTTTTGGATGTAGGAGGAAACCAGAGCACCTGGAGGAAACTCATGTAACTACAGGGAGGATATGCAGACTCCACACAGAAGGCACCCCAGCCAAGGATTGAACCGGAGAGCCTCTTGCTGTGAGGCGGCAACGCTAACCGCTGCACCACTGCGACCACCCCTTTTATATGTATATATATATATATATATATATATATATATATATATATATATTTTTTTTTTTTTTTTTTTAATCTGTATATAGATAGCTAGATAAGCCAATAAAACACTGTGAGGCCTTTAAATTCATCAATAATATTTAGCATGTTGTTGAAGATCAGATGAAGGCAAAAGTGGTAGCTATTCATGTAAGAAGCTCAAAGATCAATCCATGCAATTACCTGCCAGTGACTTTTGAGTATGCCTTTGTTAAGGCTCATAAAGGCAGGTGAGTTTACATTTTGTGTGGTAGAATGATGTAGCAGTTTGCTGCATTGCTTAATCCCCATTCCTGCTTCTCAGGTTTAATTCCCAGATGTGGTCTCATCTGCTTGGAATTTCAGGGTCTGCTTATCCTTCCTGTGTCTGCATGGGTTTTCACCAGGAGCTCTAGTTTTCTCCTGGATGCAAACAATATCACAAAATATGACAGTTAAAGTTTACTGCATCCAAGTCCAAAGGTAGTACACTTTGGTAGCATAATTCAGAAGGTATCATTTTATGAGCTTGGAAGGTAGAGTTTAGAAAATCTGAGGAAAATATAGGTAGCAAGAAAAACAGCTTGTAATGTCAAACAAGGTGGTGTGATATTTGAAAATAAGTGGTATCTAGAGATTCAGAGACAACACTGTGCTAGTAATGGACTCCTGTGAGAATACTTATTGAGATTTGTGCTCAATTCTGAAAACTACTCGGAAACAGAATGAAATGTTAAAGCTGACGCAAAGAAAATGGAGAAAATGCTTATGACTTTGGTATTTTTGGATTGCAGGAAAATACGAAAATCACAGAAGTGCTCACTAGAAGAAGTGAAATAGGCAGATAACACAAGATATAACTTAGGCTAACAGAGTGGTAAGGGACCCAGTAGGGACCTAGTAGGAAAGACTGAAGTAGGAAAAGGGAAGGAAGTAGAAAGGAACGACTTGTTTTAAAGCTAATAGAAACATGGCTTAAAGATAAATAATAGGAATATTGTTTTTCAAAAAAAATGAAGGTAGATAAATGAATGACTTGCCAGATTATGCAGTAATATATGAGCCTATAGAAGTTCTTAATTTTTTGCAAATACTCACATATTTATCTACAATAAGTACCTGTGTTTGTATCTCACTACCTGCATGTCCATAGGTCTAAATATCTAGCTATCTCTATGTTTTTTTTTTACTTTTTTCTCATTTGTTAACTACATAAGTGAGTTGGTTCTTAGACTCCTTTCAGCCATGACTTGGGCACCAAGGACAAATGTAAATTATTTTCTATAGGTAAATTAGTACAGACAATGATTTTCAAGTTGGAATAAATCGGGTGCATTTTATCACAATTGATCTACTGAATCCCAATTTATTGAAAATGCAAGATGTGTTTTAACATATCACTGAAAAAAGAACAAACAGTATGCTATAATGAAAAAAAGCAATGTTGTGGACAGCCACATACACTGTTTAAATCATTGCAAACAACCTGGTACCTCAGCAATTTGCCTTCAATGGGTTATACAACTACAAAATCACATCTCTTAAATTCCAGTTACATCTAATTAAACAGATATAAATTTAAAGAATCAGTTAACACATGTACACCACCATTTCTCCATATTTTAATATAAGACCTTATTATATACAAATGTATTTATAATATATGTTTAAAGTTTTATTATATTAAATTAAAATGTGCAATGCTTCAATTATTTATTTATCCATTTATTTATTTATTTACATTTGTTTACCGGGAAATTCAGACTGGATGCAGGTCCTTTTTCAGTGGATGCCCGGGGAGAAAAGCTCCACATCATGTACATGATAGAGATACAAAGTTGCAGCAATAGTAAACAACCTTGCAGGCTGTTGGCTTTAATACAATAACAAGATATTGATTATCAATAGTATATACAGTAAATGTTTCAAGTAAGATAGTTTCTTGTCATTTGTAATATTAGTAACAAAGTTGTCAGACAAGATGTTAAAGTATGTAAAGACAACTAGCTATTTCTGACTGTGGTTAGTAGTGGCGGTAGTACAGTTAGGTCAAGATTCTAGGTGGGGGGGGGGTAAGGGTGGGGGGTGTTAGCCTGGATGAGAGCAAGGACAAAGCCAGTGCGAATTTAAGTGGAATTTGAGTGCAATCTTGAAAAGGCTGCTGGAAGGTAGAGTAGTTATAGAGGGTGGAAGATTGTTCCAAAGTTTAGGTATAGTACAAGAAGGCATGGCTTCTCCTGCTGAGTTTTTGGATTTGATAACAGTGAGTTGATTTTTATTGCTTGATCTTAGGGGCCTAGTGGGGTGATAGGGTTTGAGAAGGGTGTGAAGGGAAGGGATGTTAAGGAGTTTGTTAATAAGTTTATAAGCGAGGGTGAGTTGATTAAAGTGAAGGAGTTGTGTGAGTTCTAGCCTGTTTAGTTCTTTAAGAGAGATACAATGATGGCTGCGGTAGGAGGTTCCAGTGGCAAATTTAGCAATTTTGTTGTAACAAGCATCCAGCTTGTGTAGGTCTGTCTGGCTAAGGTTGGTAAGTATCAGGGATGCATAGAATAAGGTGGAGATTAGCTGGGAATCGGGATTCTAGCTGCCTTGGTTAGGAATTGGCGGCTTCAATATAATGCACCAAGTTTCTTGTGAACTTTTTTTATTGTGAGAGATATGTGGGTGTCAAATCTAAGTCTGTTGTCTATTTCCACACCAAGTAATTATGTGTGTTCTTATGGAGAGATAATGGTATTGTCTTTGGCAAGAATGTTGAAGTGGGTGGTGTTTTAGGTGGCTTTGGAAGGTTGGAACAGGAGAAGTTTTGTCTTACTTGGGTTGAGTAGGAGCTGAACATTGGATAGCCAGCTTTCTACAGAACAGAATGATTCCTGTGTGATTTGTTGTAGTTCTGGTAGAGTGGGGGCAGAGCAGATAAGAGAAGAGTCATCTACATACTGTATAAGAGATGCTTGTGTGGTGGCAGTATGTAGGTTGTTAGTGAAAAGTGAGAATAGCAGAGGGCCAAAGATAGACTCCTGGGTAACTCCGAGATTAACTGGGAGGTGAGGGGATATGTTATTGTTCCAGATTAATGATTGCTGGCATCCATGTAGATAGCTGTGGAACCAGTTTCAGGCTGATTGTGAGAAGGAGAAGTTGGGAAGAGTAGAGAGTAGTACCTCATGAGATACCATGTCAAAGGTCTTTGAGAGATCTAGAAATATGGCAGTAGAGAAGAGGCCATTGTTTTTGTGATGAAGTATAGTGTTGGTGAAGGAGAGCAGAGCAGAGGTAGTGCTGTGATATGGCCTGAAACCATGTTGGGTTTTGGAGAGGAGATTATTAGCTAGGAGGTAGTTGGAGACCTGGGTGTTGATACATTTTTCAAGTATCTTGGAGAGATGGGAGAGGATAGCAATGGGGTGGTAAGTTGATAGGTCAGTGGAGGGGCTGCCTTTGTGGAGTGGAATGATGTGGGATATTTTGCATATCGAGGGAACATAGCCTTCTGTTATGGAACGGTTGATTAGAATTTAAATTTGGTAGGCTAGTGTATCAGATGCATTTTTCAAGTATTCAGAGGGGAGGTTGTCAGCTGCGAGTTTGGTGGGTTTAAGTTTGACAATAGTCTTTTTATGTTGGAGGTAGGTACTGAGGTGAAGAAGTAAAGAGGAGTGGGGGTTTAGGGTTAAGAGTTGGGCGAGATGTTGTAGGGAAGTGTTGTTTGTTTAGAGATGTTATAGTTTCAGTGAAGTGTTTGTTGAAGGATTCAGCAATACTGCTGGAGGAAGAGGGAATGGACGGCTGGGGGGTATAAACCTTCCCTGGGTGGAGGATATTGTTAATAGTGGACCAGAATTGCTTAGGGTTGTGGTTGGTAGAGTTTCAGGTGGATTTATAGTAGAGGGATTTGTCTAATTGTATATGCTTTTTGGCTTTATTGCACAGTTCAAGGAATGATTGCCTATCTGAGTTATTTTTTGTTAGTCGCCTGTGCTCCCAGGCTTTATCTCTGGACTTCATTAGGGTTCTGGTGGTCTTTTGTAACAATGGGTCATGCCTAGATCTGACTTTGGCATTTCTTACAGGAGCATTGGTGTTTAGGATGGAGAGCAAGATACTGTTGAAGAAGTGGACAGCCTCATCTAGGTTGAGGTATTTTAGTGGTGACCAGTTCATTTTTTGCAGGGAGTAGATGAAGGAGTTGGGGTTGAAGTTGGACTTGTTCCGTATTTACCTGTGGATAATGGGCTTCAGACTGTTACTGTGGTGCCAAATTAGGAAAGTGGGGGAGTGGTCACTAAGACTGTCAGGTAAGCAACCTGCTAGGTAAGAGTGAGGGGCTTTGTTGACTAGGATCCAGTCAAGTAAGGTATGATTGTTAGGGGTTTTGCTGATTCGGGTAGGGGGATTGAATGAGTTGAGTGAACCCATAGAGATTAAGGTGAATTGTTGGGAGACTGCTATTACAGGATAGCCAGTTGATGTTAAAGTCACTAAAATGATGGTTTCCTTGGCTAGAGATAGAGTAGCCCAGCTCAAGAGATTTTCTAGGGGTGTGATATTTTGCCCTGGTGGGAAATAGCATCCTATGATATTGATTGTTTTGTGTGGGTTTAGTTTGAGACTGGCATAAAGGATTTCTTCATTGTTGTGGTGAGGGGCAGATGAGTTCAGGAGTTAAATATTGAGGTGGTGTTTAAATATCAATGCTACATCACCTCCTTTTTTGGAAAATCTGTCTATGCGAAGGATGTTGTATTCAGGTGGAAGTAGTTCCTCACTTTTGATGTGAGGTTTGAGGCAGGTTTCAGTTAGGAAGAGAATATCTGGGGAATATATGCTTATGCTGGCGTGTAGTTCTTGGATTTTATTGCATATGCTTCTGATGTTTAGGGACATTATAAGTAGGTCTGTTGTTTTCTTATTGGCTAAGAGTTGAGTTATGGGGGGGGGTTGCTTGGACTAGGGTTTGTGGTTGGGTTGGATTTGGGAGAACTAGGGTATGGATGGATGTCTCCAGCAAGGGCTAGTTTACAGAGGGTGTTTAGGATATGTTTTATATACATAGTAAATTGCTTATGGTATCTTAGGGATATTTTATTTTTGAGTGTGTTAGGTGTTTGGTAATGGGGTGTGTGTATTGAGAGGATAGTTTTGGTGGTAAGGGTTGTGTAGTTATAGTGTAAATGTTTGAGGGAGTGTGTTGAGAGAGTACAGTGGACGTTGTTGGGGCATGTGACTGTGGAGCCTTGGTAGGATGTAATGTGCGCTAGAACTACGGAGGTTAGGATTGTTATTATATTAGGTAGTAGCTTGATTGTGTTGGATGTAGGGGGAGTGTAGACTAGTGGTGTAGACTAATTGCTGGCAATTAGGGGTGGGGTTAAGGCTAAGAATATATGTAGAGGTACTGGGGTGGGTGGGAATAGGGGGCAGGGAGAAGAGCAAAGTGAGCGTAGTGAACAGAGCAGGCTAGAACCCCCCAGGCTAAAGATTGCAGGGTAAGTGTCTAAATAGCCAAATTGTTAAGAGTTATTAGAATCTAGTAGGGAAAACAATCTATAGACCTGATTTCAGCTGTGTCTTTTCTGCGTAGATACCTAGATTGAAGCAGACAAAAAGTGGCAGTTTAAGTAGTTTTTTCCTCTATTTTACAAGTGGGCAATTCCAGTGTTCCTACTGGGTTACCTTTTTTGCTTAGAGCTTTATCTTTGTTTACTGATAACTAAAAAGAAAAAGTTAACTGGGGACTGTATTTACTGCAGATGGGGGTGGGAGTGCAGCTGTCGTCCCTAGCCGTGTGGGTAGAGCCAGTTATTTCTGCTTTAGACCAGGTACTTTCTACAGTAGCAGGCTAAGAGGGAAATGTAGCTTGACACCTACAGTAATCTATCTTCTTTGCAAAGCCCTTGAGTCCTTGTGGCTGGTTTCTCCACTGCAGATATGGCCAATGGCCAAGGATTCAGCAAGTGGGGGACTGAGAGAGAACCCGTTCGCAGGGACAGTGGTCACTAAATGAAAAGATGGAGACAAAAACAATTATTATGTTAAGGTCTCTGAAAGGGGAATGAGAGAGAAGTGCTGTAAAAAGCAACTGAAATAATAAATTATCACCCAGGCAGGAAGGGTATTGGGTTTAAGAGTAGCAGCACATTACACTATTTACACAGGTACAAAGTGTTTAGTTAAAAAGGCTCAGGCAACTGTTATGCATTCGCATATGAAGCCCTTGACATGAAAAAAAACACCTTACTTAGTGACATACACCAGATAATTTAGGTAACCCATGAATTTAAAGAGACAGTTCTATTACATATATAGCAGTAGTAAACTATCAACAATTGTATACAACAGTACTTAAATATCACAACACAGACATTTACACATCTACATTGCTATAATATTTCTCATGGTACAGCAGTTAAAACAACTAAGGATCACTCTGACTTGGCAGCAAAACAGGACCTTAGCCGTAATATGGTGTTTTGTATTTAACTTATTGCTTTCCTTCAAACTGAATCACAGAACACACAGTCACACTCCTTAGCATCTATTTTAACTAAAATGTATTTACTAAACAAAAGTGGTGAGGAGTAGCAGTTTGATACTATAGCATCTGTAGGGGCTAGCAGAAGTAAGCACACTAAGCACCAAGTCAGAATGGAAAATGATACATTGTAACACATTGTCTGCAACATTTATAAATAGGAAACAAGTTCTGCAACAGTAGCCATGATGAGAGTAACAAAGCAATAGAACAATTGAGTTTGTAGAGACCTTAGCTACAATGTAAAAAATAAAGCTCAAACACTTACAATGAGATACACTATGAGCTGAAGGGAATTGGCAGCTGCTGTGAGTAAGCCAAGATGGCTCCAGGGGTTTAAAAAAACTTTGCTGAGACAATATTGAAGGAGGGGGGTGGGAGTGGTTACAGGTAATGTGAAGTAGTTAGTTCTTGTAGAAAATCACACTCTGGGGAAATTGAGCAGCAAATGCTGCAAACAACAATCTATAGACCTGAGTTCATAGAACCCCCCCAGGCTAAAGATTGCAGGGTAAGTGTCTAAATAGTCAAATTGTTAGGAGTTATTAGACTCTAGTAGGGGAAAAACAATCTATAGACCTGATTTCAGCAGTGTCCTTTCTGGGTAGATACCTAGATTGAAGCAGACAAAAAGTGGCAGTTTAAGTAGCTTTTTGCCTCTATTTTACAAGTGGGCAATTCCAGTGTATATATTGGGTTACCTTTTTGCGCCTAGAGCTTTATCTTGGTTTACTGATAACTAAAAAGAAAAAGTTAACTGGGGAATGTATTTACAGCAGATGGGGGTGGGGGTGCAGCTGCCGTCCCTAGCCGTGTGGTTAGAGCCAGTTATTTCTGTTTTAGACCAGGTACTTAATACAGTAGCAGGCTAAGAGGGAAATGTAGCTAGACACCTACAGTAACCTATCTTCTTTCCAAAGCCCTTGAGTCTTTGTGGCTGGTTTCTCCACTACAGATGCGGCCAATGGCCGCATCTGCAGTGGACGGTATATTGTTTACTATGGTAGTACACTCTGTATTGTTTACTATGTATATTGTTTACTATGGTAGTACACTGATCAATATTAACCAATGTCAGGCTCAGTACAGGTGTAATACAAAACATTTTTTAAACAAAAAAATACAGAAATATAAACAATAACAGAGTAGTTCAGACTAATTAAATTGAAAAAATTGTATATATAATTCAAGTGTACAAGCACAGTGCAATATACAGTCAAGCAAAGTATAATGTTTTAACATCCCAAAAATCTTCCATAATTCTCAACTCAACCTTTCTTTTAGACTGCCCCATGTACTAGTTTCTTTTTGTACAACTCCACTCTATTATGCATACTGCACCACCTAAATTGCAATCAACATATTCATTAGAAGAATGAAGAACTCCATTAATTCTAAGTTCATGTAAATTCCTAATACCATTGCAAACTTTACATTTCCCTTACTTGTACAGTACCATCATACTTGAATCAATAAGTTCCATTAAAACATTGTGACTTAAATGTTTGCATTTTGTCTATAAGGAAATACTTCTTGGTAACAAAAAAAAAAAATAATAATTACCATTGGGTCTGTACTTAAAGTATACCAATTGTCTCTCATTTTCTTCTCTAACACAGAGGAAAAGACATCATATGTTGCCACAAAAATAATTTATTCACATTTTTTTTAAACCTGTGAAACATATATTCCCAATCTATGAGACTTCTTTATTCCAAAACCTTTTTTTTTCAGCCAGGGAAAGTTGTCTTTCAGTGTAACCTCTCCCCAGGATTCAACAAAGTTCCGTGCAAGAATAAACTATTCTTGCATGGAAAGGATCATGTCCGTGTAGCACAGCAGTGCACCTTGCATATTCATGAAGGCACGCTGCTGTACTCTCTACATGGACATGGCCTATGTACAAGTTCAGGGGGCATGCCCGAGCAGCGCACGGGCACTAAACATGCCCCCTGCACTCTGAAAGTGCCATATGGCACTGTCTAAGCCATATTGGCATAATATAAGAGTTAGCTCTAATATTATGCCAGTATCTCAGTGTTCCAGACACTGAAATGTAAAAGTGATAATTTCAGTGTCCGCAGACACTGAAATAAAAACGGAAAGAGGAATCCAATACAGGGGGTATGTCACAGCTTCTGTGACACACCCCCTGTATTGCTAAAGCACTGTATGGCACATCTGCATGCTGCAGAGGCAGGAAATGTGTGCAAATGCACACATTCATAACCCTCAACCATGCAGATTTCCGCAGAATGTCCCAGATGTATGTCTCATATTTTTGGTCCATTCTGCATAGTATATGGGTGTCAGGCAAACTACTGGAAAATCAATAAAGACTGCAGTTGGCAGATATTGAGTGACATTTGAGTGTCAGACATTATACCCTTCAGAAAAGTCATGCCAATGCAAAACATGTTATTCTAATAACTTTCTAAGTTGGCAAGAGCAATATCTAAAATCTGTCCCTATTTGTCCCCCCATCATATCACGATTTGTCCAGATGTCCTGCTCTAAGAGACAGAAAGCAATGTGCATACCCTAAAGAAAAAGAAAAATAGAACACCATTTCAATTTTTTTTCTGTTCCCAATAAAGTTTAAGTGTAACTGAGTGGGTGTGCACACCGCACAGCTATGCATAGCAGAGTGTAAACATCTAAAGGAGCTCAATAGAAATATACAGCCAAAATAGTAAAAGTGGAATAACATAGTGGTTAGAGCTTTCACTTAGCATACATGCATTTGTAGTTTGATCTCCAGTGCAGGCTATTCATTTTCATATGTGAAACAGGACTGAAATATATTTTTTTATAAATAGGTAGCGAATAATATATATTTGTTGATCAGGGTAGTGTAGCAGGTCCAGATGTGAGGTGTTAGTGTTGTACAGATGTGAAACCCACATATAAACACAAGTGTCCCATACAGTATAGCCACAAAAAATGTAATGTAATGAAAGCACATAGGGGAATGTCATGGAAGGTAAACATGCATATCATAAGATTGCATTAAGAAGGAATTGCCCCCACAATCCTGATATTCCATAAAATGAAAGCTGAACATCTCTTAATTATACTCAGCTATGCTTACCCAGAGTAAACAGTGCTTAAACTGTTATGTTTGCCAATAATTAGTGTAGTTAAGCAGATTTGCACACTAGTAAACAGTGCTTAGTATCGACCTCTTTAAGCAATGCTTATCTCAGCTAAGTGGGTTTGCCATCACTTAGCTCAGCTTAGCATATTCAGAATAGACCAATCAAGGCAAAGGGTGGGAATCCAGCCCTACTTAAACCCCACAGCTGGGAATACAACCATAACCAGTTGTAGCTGATCACTGTAGGCACGATGGCTGATGTTGGAGAACCTGTGTGTTTTCGGGCGCAGCTTTGGGCCATTCAGGAGTCCAGGGTCATGGTTGGATTCCTTGTAAAAACCCATGAAGGGCAACTGCTGCAGGACCAGTACCAGGGCTCCCAATACAAAGCAGAGGCCTTGGACCATCTCGCTCATGACCTCACCAGTGCAACTGGCATCCCTCGAACTGGTGTGCAGGTTTGACATCACTATGCTGACTTGAAACGAAGGAAGAGGGACCTCTTGGAGCAGTGGATCCAAAATGCTGAGGCATGGAATGCCCCAACAGTGTGCAAGTACCACTATCAATTCTCATGTATCAATGTTCAGCCTAAGTATGATATGGAAAGGTATGCATAAATGTTTGTCTATCTCCTGTACAGCTGCAGACAAGAGGGCTGTGAACTTGGAAGCCCATGCCAACAGGCTGCTAAGGCTGTGTCATGAGGCTGGTGAGTGCTAGTCTAGCTAGAAGTAGTCAGGGCAAATTAATAGAATGCAGTAGAATGCCACCTGCCAGTAGTTAGTAATGTGTACTGTTTGTAGTGAATAAACAAGACATTAACAAAGTAATACTGATGTACAGGATATATATCAGTAAAAGTGTAGCAGTACCTGTCAATAAAACTCTTAACATCAGACTGTTGCATGCACTGTGGTATATGATAGTTTGAATGTAGATGTAATGCTGACATTAATAGATTAACTATAAGAAATGCTCTATGCACCAGGTTCTGGTCCCTGAATAGTAATGTTGTCTTAGTCATTGTTTTCCATACTGTAATATGTCAAGGTCTGACTACAGATTATAACAAGCATCTGCCATGCATGAATATCAGAATTGCAAGGGAGATTGTCCAAACACACTATTATACTGAAAACAGTCAGCAAAGAAACAGTAGTTCCTCAGTAGCTTGTTGTGATGAAACACAACCTTGTGTTCTATTTTCGCACAAATCAGCACAGTTCGTATCCTGGGAGTGTTATTAAGCTGTATGCATAATCTCATCCGTGAATATGTGTAGAAACAAGTATTGTTAACAGAAATTTCCTCCACAGGTCTGCCAGGTAAGAAAAGGTATAAATGAGCTGTAAGAAGCCTGTAATTGTACACTGTGTGCAAACATACCACTGCCCAACCCAAGGCCATAGGTCGATGTAACATGAGGTAATATCTGTAGAGTAATGATTAGAGCAATGATCATTAAAGTTGTGAGCAATCGAAGCCTATACAGCTGTTAATTGAGATCTCATTCTCTCCCCCACCCTATCTGTACCAATAATCGAAACACATAAATCAATGGGTATGTTTTCCACCAAACCTACTCTTAGGACATGTGTCCTATTGTTCTACAAATACTTAAATGTTTTAATATTAATGTTCCCTGTTCAAATACTATTATTGGTGGCCTGTTGCTATCAATGTAACCTGCATGCTGTTATAATGCCCACCGTGGTTCCGTATATGCATGTGATCTGTTTGCTATGCAACTGTTCCAACTCTGTTGTTTTGGGTTAAGGAGAATACCTGTGCATGCTGTACTAATCCTGGAATATATTTTTCATGACTAACCAACATATGTTATAAAACTACAACACCATAGCAAGTCTGGGAAGGCCGATCCCAGCAGATATGCCTGTACAGCCTCAACTGGCCATGGCACCAGGCCCCAGCACATATGGGGCCCAACCCGAGACGTCCTCATCCACTAGTCCTACACCACTTGCAGGTGGAACCACCTCAAGGGATGGGGCCTGCCCTCCCTGGGAGCGGGTGCAGACAGGACACTGCCACCCATACACAGGTCCGGGGATTGGTGCATAGTGTTCTCCAAAAGGAGTTCAGAGATCAGCTATGCCAGCTTGAAGGATGCATGGTGCATCTGGATGGTCAGCCTGCCCCTCCTGCTCAACCCCCAGCACAGCCACCTTCAGGGCCATGATGGTGCAGTGGTGACTCCCAGTGGCTGGGGACCTCAATCCCACTGTATCCATATGGGGGCTTGTGGGCATCTGATTCTAACCACTCTCCTGTCCAAGGTGTTCACCCCCAACATGTGTCATATGCTGCCCTTGTCTGCTGTCTTGTCTGTCTTCCTACCTAACTTACCTCCACAAATGCACCTACTATCCTTCCACAACATCCCACTCTCACCTTAAAAAAGGGGGCAATCTGTTCCCCCCAAAATTTTGCCCCATACATAGCAGTCCATTTCATGTGTGTCCATTGGACACATGTAATCTGGTCTAATTGGCTTAAGAACACATTGCTGTTGTCCTCACCCCTCTCTCAGGGGGTTGAGTGCTTAAATTCACCTCCAAAATATGTACAAATTCGCAGCTGTTGCTGTATCAGAAATATACAGCTATGGACCTTCCTTACACCCATCCTGCACATCCCTAGCTATCTGTCATATTGTTTTTCCCTCTGCATGCCCCCTTTTTCACCACTTTTCTATCACCCTTTTTTTCTTTTCTTGTAAAGAAATTAGTGCAGGAGTAAACTGTTTTAAGCAGTAGTAAGCAGGTTTGTAGGATGCTAAGCTATGCCTACACAGATTAAGCAATTTCCCATTTAACCATGTGTTGGCATCACTTACCATTGCACAAACCCACTAACAACTGCCTTAATCACCCTGTCTCCATCAGCCCTGCCAAGTCTTGAACCCAGGACCCTGTACATCATAGCCAAAGCAATTTACTACTACACCATCTGAAATGTAATAATGAATGCTGTTTTTGCAAATATATCATTCAGTACAGGTATAGAATAGTAGGGAACAAACACTGTGTAATCAGTCATGCTTAGTATATATGAATATACACATATAGATGTGTATGGTGATAGATAAATATGAAAAAGTATATACATCACATATATTGAGATATACCTATGAAACAAATATATATAGAATATATACAAATATATTTTTATAGAACCATAGATGTAGATATATAAAAAAGGAATTATGTACACACGCACACACACACACATACACACACACACACACACACACACACACACACACACACACACACACACACACACACACACATACACACACACACACACACACACACACATATATATATATACATATATTTAAATATAACTATATACATATATATATATATATATATCTATATATGTATATATATATATATATATATATATATATATATATATATATATAGTGAAAGAAAGAGAGAGAGAGAGGGAATATAAACATGGATATATATATATATATATATATATATATATATATATATATATATATATATATATATATATATAGCTACATGCTCATAACATATAGTGGAGTCATATCTCAGCAGCTACATGCTCATAACATGTAGTGGAGTCATACCTCAGCACCATATCTCTCCACCTCTTACAGCAAGAATGATGGACAAAGGCTGTCAAAATGGGGGACAATGGGCCAAGACTAGGGGCATAATGTAAGTACTGCAGTTATAAATGTAGAATGTTGCTACAGTAACAGGGTTTGTGTCAGCATACATGTGCAGAAGGATGTGAGTTCTGAAACTGAAATGTATGTCATCATTTACTGATAGAAATCCTGACATCATCACAATGATTTAAAAGAGAAATTAAAATAATATGATTCTGTGCAACAGACCAGAAATATGAGCAATAAACCTGGACAGTCTGAAACAATCTGACAAGTCAAGAGGTATGCTGTGAATCCCTTAGTGCAACAAATCTGGCCCAAGCCTGACAAAAGGGGGGATTAACACCATGAAAATGGGGACATATCTCAAATACTGAAGTAGATAAACTACACAGTTGATGCAGTAACACCCTCCTGCCTGTTCTAAAATATATTGAGTGGAATAGCACAAGTCTAAAACCCAATTACTTCCCACTACTTAATGACTTAAATCTTCACATCATCCCACTGATGTGTCAGAAATACACAACATTTATGGTGGCCAGGCAACAGTACTTCAGACAAATATCTGGACATAACATCACATTAGGGAAATTACAGTGAGCTGCTAAGCATGTCACCAAACAATGTACACACTACAGTCAGACTGACACAAGACTAACTCACATCTGCAAATATATCAGACACCACAGGGATGTAACAGCACTGAAAAACAAACACCAGTGTGAAAGGGCATACCCACAACCAATCTCACCATAGTCACAGTGACATACTGGTAAGCCAAATTAACAGTGGAGTATATGACTGTATGAACAAAGCCATCAGCATGTTCCCCACTCACACACTACCCCTACATATATTGGACCGATTCACAGTCTAGTATGATGACTGACTGTGGTATGGGACATGTCTCTGTCTGCCCCTACAAACATCTACAGTTGATAGAGCACCAGAAACTGGGGCAGCATGCAAAGTCAGATAGAAAAGTGCCCATAAGACATACATCTACCCCCTCACTACACAGGCAAACTAACATACTCACACTATACTGCTACACAATCCTGACAGTCTGTCAACAAATGCTAGAAATACACAGACCTCCCAACTGTACAAAGTCACACAGAATGTTCAGGCTTTGTCTTCATATATAAGGCCTCTCACACATAACTTGTCTGGCAGTCTGATGCATCACTGGGACAATATCAGGAATTAAGTCACTAAATAATGATATACCATTACCTCTCCATCTCCTACTGCATTACATCAGGACAATGCCTGACATACTTGGGGGACAGAGGCCCAAACACAGGGAGAGTATTGACATATTGCTGTCATAAACTGAGAAAGTAGCTGGTGTAACAGGGTTTGTTGTAACGTATCTGTTCTGATGATTATAAAGTCAGAAACACAAATGGATGTTACCATTCACTGAATGCAAGCCACAGAGTATGTTACTGATATTCCAAAGACTAAACGTGTGATTAATACACCAAACATAAGTATCCAAACTCTGGCAGTTTGTGGATAGTCCTACAGTTGTGAGTAATGTCAACCACATAACACTGTCAGACTTAAACTCATACAGAGAAGCCATGCCCATACAAATCCTGTCATACTAGCATTAATTCAACTTTATAACAACAATACTTACATTCTGTCCCTATGTCTGGCACATTCTCTCCATGTTTGTTGGACTGTCTCCACAGTCTTTGTTGTAAGAAGCATTTCCAAACAACCTCTGTGATGCGGTTGTTGACACACCTCCATGAAGTTCACCTCACAGGCAAGGTAAAGGGCCAACACCCACATGAAATACTCAATTATAGGAGTGCGTTCCCATGTTATTGGCTACAGGAATGATACCACAGCTGTTCTGCATGCAATTAGCAAGTGGGAGACTGCAACTGGTGCACACACCACCATTTGGTTATGAGCATTACCTACAAAAGGCTAGCTGCTGCATATGTAAAACATATGCATATCCTACATCTCGGAGAGACAGAGAGACAGAGAGAGAGAGAAAGAGAGAGAGAGAGACAGGTAGATACATTGGGATCCACATCCAGATCCAGATACAGCCAGCTAGCCAGGCAACCAGCTAGCCATCTATCCATCCACACCATGAAAAATAAAGGTGGGTCAAACAAGTAAGCATGTAATGGAATGTAGCAGGGGGTATGTACTAGTGGTAAATATGAAGTTCAACAAATATGTCAAAACAACACCTGCTGTACTGATATATTGATGATCATAAACTATGGCTATAGCAACTCCATCTGTCTGCAGTGACATAGATAACAGCTCAGGCCCCTGAGCCACCCCAGGAAAGGATGGCTCAAATATGACCACTACTGGAGTGTGTTTTGAACAATGCTGACTGTGACAATGCTAGGCCAGCTACTGAGATTAAGTATATATCTATTTAGTAATTGTGAATACAAATATGATATACATGCTTGTCTCACAAATGTGAGGGACCTATACAGGGTATTTGCATAGTGATATACTGTCACAGCTGTGTGTGTTGAATTGCATGTGATATACTGAACTCACACCATTCAACTGTCCAGTGTTAGGCACACTGACCATATGTGTGCTTCATATTTGTACTCATTTACTCAAAGGGTTGTGTTATGTCTGGCAAATAATTGACAACCTGTGAATGCCGACATTACATCATTACATCTCCTACTCTTTCTTTTGGCTGTTGCCGTCAAGGGTTGCCACAGCAGATGATCTGTCTCCATGTATTCCTGTCCTCTGAATCTTGCTCTGTCACACCAACCGGCTGTATGTCTGCTATCAACACATCCATACACCTTATCCTAGGCCTACCGCTTTTCCTCTTACCTGGCGACCTCATCCTTTCACAAATATACTCAGAATACCTACTCATCACATGTCCAAACCAACATAATCCTGCTGCTCTCTGGCTTTGTCCCCAACCCATCCAACCTGGGCTGACCTCCTAACATACATGTTCCTAATCCTGTCCACCCTTGTCACACACAGTGAAAATCTTAATGTCATTAACTCTGCTATGTTCAGCTCTGGCTCCTGCCTTTTTTGTCATTGCCACTGTCTAAACCCATCTAACACAGCTGGTCTCACTACCCTCTTGTAGATCTTCCCTGTCACTCTTAATGGTACCCATCTGACACAAATCACACCTGACACTCCTATTCACCAGCCCCATTCTGCCTGTACTCTTATTCACCTCTCCCCCACATTCCACATTACTCTGAACTGTTCTTCTCAAGTATGCAAACTTATCCACCTTTGCAAACTGTACTCCCTGCATCCTCAACATTCCTCTATCCTCTCTCCCATTTACAGACATATATTCTGTCTTAGTCCTGCTGACCATCATTCCCCCCTCTCTAGACCATACCTCAACCTCTCCAGGGTCTCCTCAACCTGTCCCCTACTCCCACTACAGACCACAATGTCATCTGCAAACAGCACAGTCAACAGGGACCCCTGTCTGACCATGTATGTCAAACTGTCCATCACCACTGCAAATAAGAAAGGACTCAGAGCTGATCCCTGGTGTACTCCCACCTCTACCATAAATGCACCTGTCATTCCCAGTGCAGAACTCACCGCTGTCACACTAGCCTTTTACATATCCTGTAGCATTGTTATGGATTCCTCCACCACTCCTGACCTACCCATACAATACCACAACTCCTCTCTAGACATCCTGTCATGTGCTGTCTCTAAGTCCTCAAAGGCACAACACAGCTAATTCTGACCTTCTCTGTATATCTCAATCATTACTCTCAGAGCAAACATCGCATCTGTACTGATCTTTCATGGCATGAAACCATACTGCTAATCAGTAATCCTCACCACCCTTCTTAACCTAGCTTCCACCAGCCTTCACCATTACCTCATGCTGTGACTCATCACTGATATCCCTCTGTAGTTACTGCAGCTTTGCACACCACCATTATTCTCATAAGCAGTACCAAAACACATTTTCCCCACTCCTCATGCATCCTTTCACTTTCCAAGATTACAGTAAACAATCCGGTTGAAAAGACCACTGCCATTTCTCTGAAACACCTCCATGCATCCACTGGTATGTCATCTGGATCAACAGCCTTTCCATTCTTAAACCTCTGCATAGCTATCCTTACTTCCTCCTTAATAATCTGTTGCACTTCCTGATTCACCATACCCACATCATCCAACCTCATGTCTCTCTCACATCTTCCTCATGCAACAGCCCATAAAAGTAATGTTTCCATTTGCTGTACACAATCTCCTCGCTTGTGAGTATGTTTCCCCCATTATCTTTTATTACACTTATTTACTGCACATCCTTCCTAGCTATGTGCCTCAGACTAGCCAATTGGTGCAGGTCCTATTCTCCATCCTTGGTGTCCAACATTACATACAACCATTCAGATGCCCCATCCTAAGCCTTTGCCACCACTCTCATTGCCATGCACCCCATCACCTTATACTCCTGTCTACTTTCTTCATCTGTCTGACAATCCCACTTCGCCTTCGACAACCTCTTTCTCCGTATACTCCCCTGTACTTACTCATCACACCAACAGGTCTCCTTGTCCTCCTTCCTCTGTCCAGATGTCACACCAAGCCCTGTTGTACTCATCTCCCTTACTAGCTCAGATATATTTAACCAAATATGTGGTAACTCTTCACTGCCACCCATTGCCTGTCATAACTCTTCCCTGAACTCAACCTCATAATCACCCTTTGTCAGTACCCACCACTGTGTCCATGGTGCTACCCTCAAACCCCTCCCCCTCCTCCTGATCACCAACAACATCCCACAGGCCAACAGTCCACGCTGCCTAACTACACTTTCAGCTGTCACCAGTTTACAGTTTTAAATCCCCTTTAAACAGGCCCACCTACATAAGGGATAATCCCCTTGTGTGCATCGTCCTCCACTCTTGTATGTCTCCCTATGCTCCTTGGTCATATAAAAATATGTGTTCACCAAAGTCATGTCCAACCTCTTTTGCAAACTCCAACACCATCTCATCTTCTGCATTCCTTTGCTTAACACCATACCTGCCCATCATGTCTGCATCTTCTCTGTCCCCTTCACCAACTTGCCCATTGAAATCTGCTCTAATCACCACTCTCTCAGCCTTGGGTACTGTCACCACTACTTCATCCAACTAGTCCAAAGTATGTCACTCTTATCCTTCACACACGCAACTAGTGGAGCATATGCACTAACAACTGTCATCATTACACCATTAATTCCCAGCAGCATAAACTTTGCTCTACCCAACACTCCTTTCACTGCCAAACACACGCTTGGCATAATGCTCCATTAGGTTAACACCTACACCATTTCCCCTCACATACACACCATGTTAGGACTATTTGTACCTGAGTATGATACACACAACCATTACCCCTTCCATCTGGTCTGTGACACACACAATATATCCACCTATCATCTGTCCATCATATCAACAAGCTCAGTCCCAATACCAGCCATACACGCAACAGTAAAAGTGCCTAGCGCTCACTACCACACGCCTAGCCTTTCTCCTCTTTGCCTGCCATAGGAGCATTGCTCATCCTCCAGGCTACACAACCCTCAAATGACATACTTGTGTTACACCAATATTAAACAGTGTCTCTAATGTTGGCCCATAGCCCACCATGTATGTGAGGCGTCCTCCAGATGTCCTGCCCTACCAAGTTGATAGGAATTACTGAGCAACAAAGTGTTATGACAGTGTGCCATACTGACATAGAACAGAAATGTATGGCATTTATTACCTGTGCAAATGTATGCATGTATGGGTAGGTGTAACTCGCTCACTCATAACACCTGACATGGAATGCAAAGCATCACGTAAATGAGCTGCACATGTCATACATGTGTAATCTTACTGTCTGTGCATCAGAGTTGCACTTCTACAGCTAATGGTTGTTGCAATGGCCTGACACAGACATGGATACTAGCATATGCAGGAATATCATGTAGACATTTTAGAGTTGTCCAACTGTGTTATGACCTTGTGTCAATGCCTATTACAAACAGTTATATGACCACTGACATAGCTGTATGGTCTCAGCAATACCTTATTTGTACAACCTGTCACTACCAAAGTAGAGTAAACCCCTTTACTGGACAGCAGTAATGCACAAAGCACATAATGGGATACTATATTGGCTGTACAGGGAAAAGTAGGAGCAGGCACCAACTGGCCATCATGTCATCCTTTGTCTGAATGACCATAGTAGGTCACAGGTGGATTACTGCAAGCCTGACTATGAGTAAAATCAGACACATCCACTGAGGGCAACCAGAAGGCCATCTTCACATATGTCTGCAGTCTCAGGGCAAAAACCTAACCCATCCTGTAATGGAGGTCAAGCACAGCGCATACACATACACTATTGCTACAGCCAACCTGCTGCAGACATGTTTAGGCCAAACATCACCTCCCTGCCTCAACATCAGTATAGATGGATATACACACCACACTCACCCATAACCTCATCATCATGGATCAGGTGCAGCCTGCCTACTTAAACATAAAATTAGCAAGTCCCCTTGGGAACTGATAACATTCCTGTCTGCATCCTTCAAGAACGCAGACATATGCTTATAGCTCCATTACAAACTGTATGCAAGCCAAGCCTGAGCAGCACTGACATCCCATCTGCAAGGAACACGGACACTGTCACCACTCTACACAAATGTGAATTTTTTTTTATAAAATGTACTGGTTCTCAATGGGGGAACATGATACAAGAGGACTAGGAGTACAATGCATGTTCATACAGTGATGCTGGGTATGGAGTATGATGGGTTTCCATGTAGTGGCTACTGATACTCATTAATCATGTGCTGTCTCTGTAAAGAACTCTGGGCAATGTCTGTGGTCTTGTGATGTGTTTCTCTGCTTATGCCTTCCAGGTGTTATGCAACACCAGCCACCCTATAGAGAACAGGAGACTGCAGCCATAACTAAGGATATCCTGCAGAACTATGACATCCATATTCAGTCAGGGTCACCAACATCAGTGGGAGAGGACTGCTCTATGGGATGATTTAATCCAAAGAGTCAACACCTTGGGCCACCATGGACACACGTACAATCAGGTCAGGCACAAAGTGACTGACCTGATTTGGTGTGCCTAGCAAAGGGCTGCTGCCATAGTGAGGGACCATGCCACTACCAGTGTGCGGCCAGCCAGGCAGACCTCACTTACAGCAATGGAGGAGCTCCTGGCCAACCTTGGGGTAGCCCTCACTCGACCATCTATACAGGAAATATCAGTCATGGAGGTGAGTGGCACCCAGGCAACAGGTGAGGAGCATCCAGGTAAGGAAATCATGCACATCAGTGTACTGAGGTAGCATTACAACTGTGTTTTATAGAGTCTTTAGATCCATATGTCAGTGCAGAATAGAATAGTGGGTGGGGTTTAGTAATGCACACAAATGCACATCTATGGTGAAGGACAGTGAATTGTGTAATATCATAGCTTATACTGTACCTGTGCATAAATGTAGCATTAGTTTTGGACCAATGCCAATTGTGAATCTGCTGACAATACCTCTACCTCCCTACTCCCTAGGTCCCTCTTGTCTACATGAGGCACAGCAGCCTGAAGCCAGTGGGTATGAGATTTTACTGTTGTGACTCACCACTACCCCAGGCATGTCAAGGTCATGCATGTGACCATGCACACAACTGTTACACTCAGCAGCCATTTGCCAATATCTACATGATCACTTGTTGGGGGATTCACTGCATAATATCACAGTGGATATGACAGGGGCCTATTTGCATGTGATGTCACATGTCTGTAGGATACCTCACAAACCTGTCATTGCAGGACATCTGTATAAAGATTGCCAAAATGTAAGGATAAAGGGCAAAGAGTGGGGACATATTGTATACATTAGTGTTTTACAGTGCATATAAAAGGTTTACACACCTGTTAGAATGCCAGGTTTTTGTGATATATGACAATGTGAGCACAATACACAACACCCAATCCATCCAACCTTTCATGTGACCTATAATCTGTACAATGCAATTGTGAGACAAACAAATCTGTTAGGGGAATAAGAATGGGACATGAAAATTGTCCAAAAAGCTAGAAGCATATGTGCACACAGGGTAAAGCTCATACTGGGGAGTAGCAGCATTTGATAAAACCACAGCAGTACATCATATTGAATACACACCTGCCATCAATTATGGACCCTTGGATTAACTGCAAATAACGGTCAGCTCATATACCAAGAATATCCTAACACAGATCCACAGTTGCCTGCTACAGCAAAAGTCATGGTTCCCATACAGCTTAACATGCTGCAAAGGGATCACATTTTAAAAAAGGTATCAGCCTAGAGAAGGCTACAGAAACATACCCACAGCATTACATATGCCATGGAACATAGTGCAAATAGTCATCACAAGGTGTTCAAGATATGGTGCAACAGTGACATTGTGAAGACATGGGCATCCCTACATGTATGTTTTGAATACAATACCAAAAATGTCCAGAGAAGCTGCCTGGAGGCATACAGCAACAGTGAAGGACATTCAGACAACTCTGCCAAGTACTAGGTGTGTACTACATGTGACAAGAATCTTCCATGGTCTCCATATGTCTTGCCTATAGGGTGTATTTAGAAGATGACAGCTGTTCCTCTCAACAAACAACAACCAGTCCTGGGTAACATCTGGACAACAATACATCAGCTTTTCAAAAAGCATGTGTGGAAATGTGTTAAGGTGTTATGAGACCAAGGTTAAACTCTCTTTGTCCACAAATCAGTCATGTTAGTTTGGCCCAATAAAAGCACTGCACAATGGCAGAAGAACACTAGCCACACAGCAAAGCAGGGTGATGGCATTGTCCTGCTTTGGGTTTGCTGTTCACAAGCTTGAACTGGGGCTGTAGCTGATTTGAAGTGTAGTATGACCAGTTTCAAACACCGGTCCCTTGTGGATATAATATTTCTGGTATCTGCCACATAGCTGTGGATAGGGAGGAATTCCAACATTGCACACAACAGTAGCCCACACCTTACATCTAACTGAACAAAAGGATAACTTCACAAAAAGACAATCAATAGTCTGCGTGGCCAATCTTGATTCCACACCTGAATACAATACACAATCTCTGTGGTGACCTGAAGAGCACTGTGCACAAGGGATGGCCTTGCAATCTGACAGACTTGGAGGTGTTTTGCAAGGGAGAGTGTACAAACACTGCCATGTCAAGATGTGCCATGCTGATACACATCTTCCCAAGAGGGCTGAATGCTGTGATGAGATCAACAGGTGCTTTACCAGAGTATCAGTTTACAGGTGTGCACCCTCATGCAACCCAGCTATTGTACTGATATCATTCACAATATCTTACCAATCTTGAGTCCACACCTGAATACAATACACAATCTGTGTGGTGACCTGAAGAGCACTGTGCACAGGGGATGGCCTTGCAATCTGACAGACTTGGAGGTGTTTTGCAAGGGAGAGTGTACAAACACTGCCATGTCAAGATGTGCCATGCTGATACACATCTTCCCAAGAGGGCTGAATCCTGTGATGAGATCAACAGGTGCTTTACCAGAGTATCAGTTTACGGGTGTGCACCCTCATGCAACCCAGCTGTTATACTGATATCATTCGCAATATCTTACCCCTACCTGATATGTATGTTCTTCAGTTGGAGTGCACAGGTTATAGGTCATACAAAATGGTAGAAATGTTATGGCAATATCAGTGGTTTCTCATGTGATCTGTCACAAAATCCTTGCATGTTAAAAAGGCATGGATCACTTACTATAGCCACTGTAAGCTTGGGAAGTTGTTTGAATAACAGCCCTTGTTTTCACATACATGTACTGCAGGTTATGACATCTGCAAATCACAGTATGACATTAAGTAGGTTCACCAATCCACAGGCCAAACCAGTAGTGTATCAGACAAACACAGGAGGTATGAGGAACAGACAGGAAATATGACCCACATATATTGATATTCCCAGAAACCCTGTACAGTTGGTAGGTATGTTCTGTAGGTTTAGCCACAGTGCTATACAGGTAAACAGCAATAATGTTTACATGGGTGCAGTGTGCTCTAGATGAAGGCTCATCACCAACTAAATACACTCACATATCCCAGTGGTGTAAATTAGTAGTAACGGTAAGTTAAAAGGTATGTACTGCATGATGTTGAGGGCCTGTCCAGAGCGTGTCTGCTTTGGTCTGAGTGTGTGTCATGACTGTCATCTGTTGCCTAATATGAGGTCTGTGGAATGCCTCTGGAACACGTGTGAGTTTGTGTGTGTGTGTGTGTGTGTGTGTGTGTGTGTGTGTGTGTGTGTGTGTGTGTGTGTGTGTGTGCGTGTATGTGTTTGTAGCCTTAAAGACTTTCGGCCCATTTACACCCAGTACACTTCTCAGTGCCCTACTTTAGTAGTCTTGCAGATGTCATTCACCTTAGAAGTACCTGTCTGCAGTCCTGACACTTATAATCTCTGTGGCATGTGCAATAACTGCGTAACACTCTAGTATAAATAACTAATTAGGCAGGAGTTCTAATATCAATCCTGGTAAATGAAACTGTGTGACTATGTTATTTTGGTGTTATGGACTCCATGACACTCCCTAAAAGAGCACTGCATGTGAGCCATGGGCCTTTTCCAGATGTCTGTAGACCAGGTGTAGCTGATGTAGGCCATCTGTAGCAAGGCAGTTCATTCTGATGATCATACGTTCCCAGGCTACAAAGCAGGGGACACCCCTGGGATGGCACCAGTAAGTTGACTGACCATTACTGACACTTGTTTCAGTTTGTATTCAGCCATCACTCTGGGTGATAGCTGGATGCTGTTTACAGCTAGGGACATGTTACTGCATTTCTATGGGACTGTGGGGGGGGGGCACACCTGCCCACAATATACATTTGTACAGAATGTGCTGATATTTGCTTAAAAGTTTGGTCCCATTTAGAATAGTGGTGTGCCCTATCTTTGAGAATATGGGATAATGGTATAGACCAGAGGTCAGATTGTTGTTGCATGCACATGTTTAGTTTTGGGGCTTCTTAACCTTCAGAGTCATACTGCCACTGACATACCTGCTGCAATATCACTGTGTAAATGTCTGTAGGTGGACATTTCATGGCTTTCGGCATGTGAGGTTTTTTGCCAGACATTTCTGCCTGGCTTTCAACAGCTGGCCAGATGGGTGAGGCTGGGAGTGTGTATGGGTCCCCCACTTTGACATCCAAGCATGTGACCAATTACCCCCCAGTTATTTGGCTCACCACATGTACTGCAGTGGACTATTTGTTAACTACAGTGGTACTGCATAGTGTGGGGAAGACAGTACTCTGCATACAATCCCTGATATCCCATAAAGCTGTCAGTTGTCTGCTGTTATCCCATGCAGCCACCCCATTCACAGATGGCTGCAAACTGGGAGCCATTATTGAATCCCCGAATTATATGGATATTCTGCAAAAGGGCCTTACAGAAACAGATGCCTGGTGCCAGAACCATGGGCTCAAGCTTAATGCCAAGAAATGTATAGTCATCCCCTTTGGAAAAAAACATGTACCCATGAATTACCACATAGGTGGCAGCACACTAAACATCAAAAGTGTGATGAGAGACTTAGGGACACAGGTGGACAGTGGTCTCACCTTCGATAACCACATCACCACAACTGTCAGGAAATCCTTCTATGTGGCACACCTCATCACTAAGGGCTTTTCATCCAGAAAAAAGGAGGTCATTGTCCCACTGTACTCATCCCTCATTAGACCCATTATAGAGTATAACGCCCCATTTGGTATGTATCTCACAAGACATCTGCAACAGCTGGAAAGGCTGCAGAAATACCTCACTAAAAGAATCACAGGCCTAAAGCAGATGCCTTATGTTGACCGTCTAAAAAAACTCCAGCTAAACTATGTGGCATATCGTCTACTCAGAGGCAATCTCTGCTTAACATACAAGGCCATGTCAAACCCTGAGCTGTTGGGCATGCTCCACTTAAAGAAATCTCAGTCCCTCAGAGCCACACACTCCAGGGATCTAAACCTTGTCATCACAATGAACAAAACATGCTGGAGGGATAGGTTCCTGACCCAGAGACTCCCCAGACTCAGGAATAGACTGCCCATACATGTCAAGCAAAACACCTCCTTGGCCCTCTTCAAAAGGAACCTTGATGATTGGATGGGAGATAGAAAATTCACCTCGGGGATCATGTCAGTTGCCCTGCTAGACAAGGGTCCAGGGAAGTAAATATTGTGGGAAGAAATATCCAGGGAATTGTTATGGCTAGGCTTGTATAGGTCCTATGGCTGATAGCCTAGTACCAACCAACCTATGAACCTGTTCCATTGCATGCTTGCATCAATACCATAGATATGCTATCAGAACATTGAACACCATTCCTTTATTGTAATGAAATTAACTTACCTTGTGCTTGAGGCAGTTGTGAGGACAGTGCTTGAGGGCTGATTATGTCAGATGCATGCAGTATACTGCCTACACATGGTAAGGTATAGGTAGTGTGATGTCTGGCATCCATTTTAGTGTTTGTGTGAGTTGGAGAGAGATATCAATCCCTGGGTCCCTACAGTGTCAGTGTATGTGCTATGCGTTGCCTCTTTGCCAAGGCCTGGGCATATTGGGCACGGTGCCTTCTGCCTACAGGGGCAGGCTCAGGTTGTTCTTCATCCGAGTCCTTTTGTGCCTACGGTAACCTTGGCAATGGTGGGGGGCTGTGTGGTCCTTCCCCGTTATGTTCCTGCTGCAGCTGTTTCCACAGGATAATGTTTTGTAGCATGGCACATACTATGAACATGTGTGCTCATGTAGCTGGAGCATACTGCAAGGCACCACTGGATATTTCAAGGCAGTGGAACCGTGACTTGAGCAACCCAAACACACACTCTATAATGATACTTGTTTGTGTGTGTGCCTCATTATGGCATGCCTGTGTGGGTGTGTGTGCATTTTTGATGGGGATCATCAGCCACGGTTCCAGTGCATCACCAGCATCCCCCACCAGATGGCCGTATGGGATGTGCCCACTGGCAAATGCTTGGTACAGCTGTGAGACATGCCAGATGCAGGAGTCATGGTAGCTTCCAGGGCATACACACATTCATGATAATGCCCTGGGCATTGCACATGACCTGGCAGTTGATGGAGTGGAACCCATTGCAGTTTATGTAGACTCTACCGCACTCACCGGGTGGTGCTTTGATGTGGATATGCATGCAGTCTGTGGCACCCAGTACCTCCAGGTAGTCTGCTATACAGTGGAAGAGACACATATTGTTAGCCTTCTCCTCACGGGTGGTGGGGAATTGAATATGCTCAGTGGCATGTGGTCGCATGGCATCCAGGAACTGGTGGAGTATCCCAGATGCGGATGCCTGTGTGACCCCCATGATATCTCCAGTAGGCCTTTGAAAGGTACCTGTAGATTGTATTCTTAAGGTTACACATACCTTGGTATCCACTGGGATGGGTTCCCCTCTGTTGGCTCTGGGTGTGAGGCAAGGCTGGCATAGCTCAATGATTTGCTGTAATAAGTCCTTGTCCACCCTGTAGTGCTCTAATATCTCCAGATAATGTAGCCCCTGGTAGGTTACCCTGAGTCTGAACACTCTTCTCTTCCTCCTTATAAGCCTGGGGTGGTTGTCAGCATTACCCTCTTCACCTTCCTCAGTCTCTAGCACATATTTATGGAGTAAAGCAGCAGCAGACTCTAACATTTTTAGATAGTTTGCCAGTTAAAAATCCCCCATCTGTGTACACAGGTGGTGTAGAGTTTGTTGAATAAATAGACTGAAAGGAGTTTGCATAGTTTATAGTGGTGTGCTACAGCTGCTGGCTGTGTAATTGGCTGACTATAATATATTTCACCTGCCAGATATATTACTTGCATTTAACTGTCTGTATTCTGCTATTTCTGTTTTATTTTTTCTTGTTACACTTGTCATTTCCTTTTTTTTTTCTTTTCGTTTTTTTTTTCTGTTTAAGTCCCAGTGTGTGCTGCACACACCCATTTAGGCAAGGTAAACATGGCTATACAGCCTCGGACACACCCAATTGTTTACATGTAGAAAGTGTTGCCATTTCGTGTTTTTTTATTTTTTTGTTTACGGCGCGGTGCACGCTGTGCACACCTATTTAGGCAATGAAAACAGAAGTATACAGCCTCAGACACACCACCTTGCTTAGCTATGCTTACCTAAGTGCAAACACAGGCTGCGGACCTCCAATGTGCTTGCAACGAGCATGACACACACCCTTTTCATGTTATTTGTTCCTCCTGCCTATACAGTCGTCTTAGAGCACTTACACGGTTAGGTGCAGGTTTTAGACTTAATATTTTCTGATTCAGTAAATTTCCCCTCATTTGCATACCCCACTGTCTTAGTCCATAGTTACTGCAGTAAAACGGACCTTTTCCCCTTGACAACCACTGTTCCCTGATATTGTTTTCATTCTGCATGCCATACACTATAATGGCAAAATGCAGATTTCCCTTAGGATTCAGTTTTCTCATTTTTTAAAATTTTTGGCACAAGACTGTTTGCGCGCCACCACCCTATGCTTAAATGGCTGAGATCTGCAAAAAAAAAATGATTTTTATAAAAATTAAGCAGTTTTTCATGCCAATGGCATTATATTTGGCCACTGGCATGCCTAATGAACATAATACATGCTATTTTATAAGCTGTCATGCCTCCGTTTTGTTATTCGCAGAAATGTACACGGTTAGTAAACAAATACATTTCTGCACTGACACTGCTCTTGCACGAAGACCTGGCAGCTTAATGAATTGCTAATTCACCTAATTTGCATGTTTTTCACCAGCAAATGAGGTAATTAGCATGCAGCATGGTTTTCCATGCAAGAACAGTGTTGAGAGGCTCATGCACACTAATTCGGTGGTTTATTGAATCGCTCAGCTGTCTTTTTCATGCAAGAGCAGCTACACTGTTCTTGCATGGAAAAATAACTTTATTGAATACCTGGGTCTATCATGTAATCTCTCCTTCCTGTCTGCAAAAGTACTTCTCAAATCTCTCTTCTGAAGAATTCTGTAGCGCTGTACAGAATTCCCCATACGGCAATGACTCTACTAAGTATGGAAGGTATTGACTAGAAGCAGGTAAAAAATATTCACTGCTTTTGTTTTCCTACATAGATAATATTATAATTTAGCTACCAATTTACCCACTACTTTGACATCCATATGACTCCATTGTGCCCTAGCCAAAGAATAAGTAAATTGTAAAACATGCTCATTCTTGGATAATTCCATCATAAACCTCAAATTTCTTCTTAAACGTTGTATACACGAAAAGCAAACCATCTACTATATATAATTTTATAAATCACCATGTGATTCTGAAAAAAATAATGTTATAAGTAAAATAATTTCCATAAAGATCCTGTGAATTCAGATGTATAGTTGAGAGAAAAAATGCCCCCCCCCCCATTGCTATTCCTTTAACTTATAAATTAACTGTATGGTTAAAAATGAAATTGTCATGGGAAAAAACAAAATTCTAGCAACAACAAACTCACAATAAAATCAGTGAGATGTTCTAAACCTGTAAATCTATATACTGCTTCAGTGAACTATCTATGCTGTATAGTCATTTTCAACTAAATATCTCTGCTGGCCTAGTAATATGTCTCATTCCAACCAAAATCCTTAAGTGATTCCAAGAGTTCACTGATATTAAGAAGTTCTAAATAATAATTGTTTCAAATGAAGCTCAAGAAATACTCCCAGTTGTTGAATATAAGACCCAACTGCCGAGGTGGGGAGGTGGGGGCATAAACATCTTTGTGCTGATTTAGAATGACATACATAACAGGGTACATAGGTTTTTTACAGCACGGACAAATCACTCTGCCTCAAGAAAACAAATGTTCCCCTCTATCAAAATGTCTAATAGTTTAACATTAAATTGTATTAAATGAATTTCCACTAATTAATTATATTCATCATAACCAGTTAAGTCTTTTTGACAGATCTTAACAGACTGCTCTTTATTAAAAATAACCCAATAACCCCATTTACCTGCTTGCTTAAATACATCCTGGATGCCTCTCTGAAATTCATAGAGGTTAAACCATTCATTTTTCATAGAGGTTAAACCATTCATCTTTCATCAAATTATGAATTTTTTACCTTTAATGAACTTATTAAATTAAGTTTCAAATTTCTTTATTAATGGCTGTCAAATAACCTGAGAAAAGAATTCAACTTTGGAAGCATAAAGCTGCTGCTAATGTCAAGGGAAATTAAAGATAAAAGACCATATCAAATCATAAACATTTCATCTGCATTTTGCAACTTAGTTAACAATTTATCATAAACAGAATAAATGAAAACATTTAATAACTCATCTATGCCTTCTCCATCAATGGACTAAATTAATTTGCCAGTCATTGCATTAGTCTCATAACTAATTTATTAATTTATTCTTAAGTCCTCCTGTATTTGGAATAATTCCTTTTGCCTTGTCCTCTGCAGTTTCCATTTACAGATTACCACATAAGGTAATCTGTAAATTATTATGTTCATCAGTTTCAACAGTTTGATGGATAACATTTGCACCCACATTGTCCTCAAACAGTACACCCCAGTCTTCTCTATAACTTTGTTGATTTGCACTGGTATCACTGGTATCAACAGATGAAGCTGATGACTCTCTTTGACACCCATCAGCCCTAGTTGTACTACAGCCACACTTCCTGTAGTTATGTTTGGAAGATAACCACATAAACAATGTACCACTCTCATAGTATCTCTTAGTAACATTTTTCTTCTTATGTAGCAACAACAACTTTTCAAAATTAGTCGATTTATCATATAATATTTGCCTTTTCTCATTATAAAAAATCACTAGGAAAATGTGGAAAGAATTATCCCAAAAATCAACAATCTGATTTTTCACTCTATTCTAGCTTCTGTTATTCCTTTTAATCAGTACCTTAATCCAGCATCTACTCTACTACAGTAAGAGTTCTTTCCACTCTGAAGCCTGATCAGAAGCCAGCAAACAGTCAATATGGATACGTCTTAGAGTCAAATTCATACTCACATATTTCTTCAAAAGCATGCTGTCATAAAACAAATGTACATCCTTCCTCATAAGATACTTCAAATCTTCCAACTTAATGGGAGATCAACCTGCTCTCACAGCAACCATGGATCATCTGCAGTCAATTTAATTTCCCTTTCTTGTAAAACTGCTGAAAAGGACAATTACTCCTGTGATACCAATGTCCAAAATATTCCAGGAATGACAGTACCAGCCTCTGACATTTTACCAAACAATAAATAAAATAGTATACCATAAAGAAACAAAACAAAACAACAACAACAAAAATGTGGACATTCTTGCAAACTGTTTAATGCATTACAGTCAGTTTAGTACTTTCACCTTCAGTGAATTAAAACTTACAATGTCACATTCCTTAAACACTAGTTACACATAATCAATAAACTGAGGTACATTTTATCATACCCAGTTATTCCAACCTCAATTAAAAAAAAAATATGTGGACATTATGTACCAACTGTTAAATCTGTTACAGTCTGGTACCTCAATAATTTACCTTTAGTGGATTAAACAACTAAAAATCATATTCCTTAAATACCAGTTACACATAATTAACTAGACCTCACCAACTTCACACATTTTGCTAGAAAGCATTATCTTCACATATATTTTCAATATATATATATATATATATATATATATATATATATATATATATATATATATATATGAGTGTATGTGTGTGTGTGTGTGTGTGTGTTGTGTGTGTGTGCATGTATATATTTTTATTATATTAAATTAAAATATGTAGCCACTCATAATACAGCAGTTATACCTACTACATAATTTAAACCATTTTGTGCTAATGCATTATACCTCAAAATCAATTTAGTTTGTAAAGATAGCAATAGTATTTGTAAGGCCCCCCACCTCTCAGATCTAACATGCATCTGCAGGGGGCCAGTGCTGATTTTAGCTGTTGAAACCACTCAACAAGTCAAGTTTCAGTAGATATGTTACAACTAAATTACCTCAATCAGTACCATCTCAGCAATAAGGAATGCATCCACACATATATATATATATATATATATATATATATATATATATGAATATGTAATATAAATATAATACACACATACATCCATTTACATAGATACGTGTCTATATCACTTCCATGTAAATACAAATACTCGAACACCTATTCATTGACCCCAATACAGTGAACAGCTGTTTATAGAATGTTCAAATCAGCGAACATTTTTCCCAAGGCAAACAGTTAGCTGTTCAACATCCATAAATTACCCTTTTCCTCACTATAGTGCAATCTCAGAATTGTTATTTAAGTAGGGGGTGTATGCGGGCATAACACTTTGGTGGGTTGATATACTATGGCATGTGTATTGCTCAGCATGTTGGGCAGCCCACTATTTGCCCTTGGAAAAAGTTTCCCTGAGGTGTAGGTTCAATAAAAGTATCGTTCACTATATTGGGGTCGATGGATAGGTGTTCCAAGTAGTTGTGTTTTTGTGGAATTGATATAGACCCCTTACATTTATATGTGTGTGTGTGTGTGTGTGTGTGTGTGTGTATACACACACATATATATATATATATATATATATATATATATATATATATATATATATATATATATATATTACTCCAAAAATATCTCGAGGATTTAATTTTGCCCACCATTCAACATGTGTGGGTGGTGCTTCTGCCCATACTTCCTTATTTAAATATATTAACATCACAGTTGCACAACAGCGAAGAAAAGAGGAAAATCATACTCAGCGAATCACTGCTAATACACAATCCATGTCGGACAAATCTTTATTAGAGCATACATACTTTAAAAAATATTTTTTGCAGGAAGAAAACACCCCTTACTTAAAAATACTAACTCTGTGATTGCACAACAGCTGAGAAAAGTGAAAAAAAGACACATAGTGAATCATGATTTGGTCAAATGTTTTCAATCAAATGTTTTCAGAGAGTTTTGAATCTTGTGAAATGTGATTCAGTCAAAACAATGGCCATCATATATATTTAAGTTTGTATAGCAAATCATCATACTCACCAGTTTTCCAATATGCAGTAATCAAACACTAATTATCAAAACAATCCAAACACACCTTCTGGAAAAATAAAATTGACAGACAAAAACACTTCCAACAAGTGCTGTTTTTTGTAGGGTTGATACCTCCTATGCAGAAAAATATGCCTCCACACCTCCTGTGACATAAATATCAACTCCAAAATCACACAACAGTAGGGAAATTGGAAAGCCACACTCTCAGCTGTATCCTAATCTCCTACAAAGGAGTTCCAGCACTTTGTGACTTTGTGATCACCTGAGTTTGAAGTCACTTATTGCACTGCTCTGGTACTTTTATAACCTGATCATTTGACCAGTACTAGGTTTTCTGACAAACCATTGAAGATATGAAGTCACGAAGTAATGACATACATTTGAGTTTTAGATTTCATATTCTTCATAAAATGCATGTTAACAGAAATCCTATCATTCTAGAAACTTTCTAAGATTATAAGACCAGTATTTAAAATCTGTCACCCAATTGTTTTACACTTTGTCTAGATTTCTTGAGCTAAGAGGTTGGAAGGTATGTCACAGTTTAGCTGCTTCCAGTGAGCACTGATTTATCTAGTCTTTATTGAACGGCGGGTTAATCCCACTATGTCAGTGTCCACTTTTCAGGGAGACCTGAGAAAATATTCATATTGACTAAGGGAAATTTGGCCAGGGCTCTAGAGAATGTCTTTTACTTCCTTTATTTATTTATGTATGTATGTATGTATGTATGTTTGTTTATTCTGATAAATACTTTGGTATCTTTTACATCCACTTGAGCTAACATCAACTCAGGCAGATGGGACATAGGTTTTATATCCCATCCAAAGTATGGCACACTTAGGAGTGCAGTACCCCCCCCCCCCAATCCTGCTTTACAGTGTCACTGTTAGAAAATTAATTTAAACACTTGGTTTGGAAATATAGCCTACAGCTCTCTAAGCTTCTGAAACTAACAGAAAAGGTACTATCTCTTGAACCACTGACACTGATGTTTCTAGTTTTATGAACATGTAGGAGGTCAAGCAGGACATGATTATTTGCAGCTTTGTAGGCCAGGCAGAGATCCCCATGTAGAGGTCTGTGAGAAGCAGAATAATGTTATCGAGCTGTTAGATGCTCTGTGCAGCTTTTATTATATTTTTATTGAAGTGAAACTTCTTATGGGATGGTGTGAGAGTACGGAGTGAAATGGAAAAGTGAAATGGAAGTACAGAAGTCAAACTCCTCCTACTAAGGTCAGAGTTTAACTTCTGTACTCTACTTGAGCTTTCGACCACACACACACACACACACACACACACACACACACACACACACACACACACACACACACACTTTCAGAATGAGCGATCCCCTCGCAGCAGCAGCAGCTGAAAGGTTTCTCTACCTCTCAAGCTTACTGCTCAGTCTCTTACCACAAAAAATCTGGATAGAGCCACAAATAACAGGTGAACAAAGGACCACAAATAGGGATGGATTTTAAAGATTGCTATTAAAAACTTAGAAATTTGGTAGAATAACAGGGTTTCCCTTAGCGTGCATTTTCAGAAGCAGAGGTGTGCATGTGAGGGAGTGAGTCGCAGCAGCAGCAGTAAAGAGCTTTGTATAGCTGTGGACCTGAAAGCTGAAGAAATCCAGATAAAGTCTAAAATAAAGGGGGAACAAAGACTCAGAAATAGAAAAGGATTTTAATTATTGCTCTTATAAAATTACAAACTTGCTTAAGTAAAGGATTTATGTTAGCACGGATTTTCTGAAGAAAATAAAAGTCTGAAAGTGAAATGTGTGTCATTATTTAGTTACTTCAATTTGCAATGACTGCCAATGAACCAAACATTTTAGGACTAAGAGATCAAAAATTAAAGTAAATACCTGGTTATTTTTTTAGTACAGCAAATATGAAACATTATGCAGAGGAAATATTTTACAGGAAAAATGTATAAAAAAATAATATAATAATAGAAAATATAAATAAGTAAAACACAACAACTTTACAGAGATCCCATTCTCTAACCTCAGTAATGCCCTCCAGGGTGCGTATTAATGTGTAATTAATGCCCTTCCAGTGGTGTACAGGCCTTTGGTCTGCAGTGCAGGGCCTCATGACAACCTTGGGTGGGTTTTAATTATACATTAACACACACACTATCAGGCATTATTGCTTGCTTAGTGTTTACTCAGTGTTGCATCAAACTTTGTGAAATGGTTAGCTGCCCATGATAGACATATGGGCTTCCCTTCGTACTTCCTTATAGAAGTATCACTTCCACTGTGACTGGTGATGATGCACATTCTTTTTTATTATTAAGGAAACAGTGAGTTTTTTATTTCCATTTGGACCATGTACTTGGATAGATACATGCCAAAAGGGATATTATAGTCTAGTATGGACCTGATAAGAAATGAATAAAGTGGGACAATAAATTCCTTACAAATGAAAGATATATTTTTTGTAATTACTTAGGTCAGATGGAATTTCCTTATAATGGTTGATAGGCATTGGTCAAAGTCATTGTCCATGAATGTGTCCAAGTCTCCAGTGAGAGAATATGTTCTGAGGTGAGATTTCATTTGCGGGGTAGATGCAAAACTACTATTGTTTCCTTCATTGTACAATGCTACACATATATATATATATATATATATATATATATATATATATATATATATATATATATATTTGCCTTAAGCTTGACACCATACATTTGTAGTTCAGGAGAATATGAGTGTCATCTGGAGTACTGATGACAAACTTAAGTTTGCAGTTATCAGCAAGCCTTGTCAGCCAGAGGCCCTTGATATCAGCTTTGACTCAAGTGAAACATATGCCAAAGAGTAAATGAATCAGACTGGAGCCCTGGGCAGCACTATTGACAAGCCTTTATTAAGGAAGTGTGGCACCAAACCTGATTCATTGGGTTCTGTCTGTTAGCTAGTTTGCTATCCAGTCAGTTAATGAGTTTTATAAGAGTTTATATTTAGATGGGTCAATTTATCAAAAATGTCACAGTGTGGGATAATGCTGAAATTCTTGTCTTGGTTTGGTAGGAGGTAGATACTTTGCCTTTGTATCTTCCTGAGTACCTCTGTGACTCTCTCAAAAAAGTCAACTAGTTTAAATATATAGGATCTATTGTTCACAAAGTCAGATTGGTCTGAGGCAAGGTACCAGTTTTATTATATATTAAATCCATGATGATGATATGCTCCATTACATTACAAATGATGCTGGTAAGGCTAATCGAAGTAAAGTTGTTAGAGTAAGTGGCTGGGCTGCCATTGTGGATGGGGTACCACAACAGCTGTTCTTTAATCTTCAGGTGCATAACCAGTGCAGATACTTAGAATTAATAGGCTTACAACAAAGTTTGTGTGGCAGTGTTAATAATAAATATGAAACAACCTGATCTGTTGTCTGGGCCAACTAATCAAATGGTTTGGGTCTTGGAAGTGGTTATTAAACGTGATCCTTGGTAATTTTAATGGAGAGTTTGACCTGATGTTGTTTGGGGGAATCATGGAGAGGTCATGTGGGAGAAGTATGAGCTAAATTTTAATATTATTATACTTACCCTCGTGTTATAGTGAGTGCTGCTGTTATAAACTGATTGCAGTGCTGGGTTCTGTTTATGATATTATTGACATAGCTAAGAAGGCTTTATAGTTAACTCTGGATGTGGTAACAATATTTAATTCATAATAGGCTTTGCCAGTCTTGATCTTTTGCCACAGCTTTTTATTTACTTTACTGAGTTCCATTTTTGGAACAAGAAGATTTGAGTTTATTTCTTAGGGCTAAGAGTGTTTGCTTTCTCTTTTTGTGGAGTTTGTTGATGCTGGACTTCCACTAGAATGGTTTGTTTTTGAACTTGGGATTGTATTTTCATTGAATGTGCGCAGAGACTACAGTCAAGAGTTGTAGGTGGGAAAAAAGTCTAGCATTTGTGGCCATTTCAGATTTTGGGATCCTTATTAGTTGAGTTTTAATATCTCCTTAGATTAAAAGCTGGTCTTAGGAAGATTGTCTTGGAGAAGTCTCTAAGGACAATAGTATCTTTGAGCTTCTTAGGCTGGGTCTTATGGAAAATGCTATAGCACAGTGGAGAGATTCAAATAATGAGGACATGACCACAGATATAGTGCCTACTAAAGGTAGGCACTAATTGGTTGAGAGAGTTGACACTGATGATATCCAGGAAACATTGTTGTGTTTGGTTCACTTGGCAGGAACTCTAATTTATTGAGGTTGGTTTCATGGGCAACTGAACAACTGAACCAGATACTTGTTAATTTCAACTATCCATCTAAAATGGCTGCCATCAATCACAAATGACAAATAAGCAGAATTATTTCCTTGTTACTATTATTGCTAATGTTTTACTTTTTTGTTTTACCCAATACTACGAAACTACGAAGCTTACACACAAGGACACCAATATACATATATATATATATATATATATATATATATATATATATATATATATATATAACATAGATGGGTCTATGCCTTAAAATCGAATATTCAAAAGACTGAAAACCAAAATATCTAAAATGGGAATTTGCCCCTTCTCCACTGTTGTGTGATCTCAGAGTGGGTATATATAATTATCAGGGGGTGTGGGAGGAGCAGTCCCCCACATTGGTGGAGCAGGGGGCTTGCCCCCTTGCATTAGATATTTTGGTTTTCGGTCTTTTGAACTTTTGATCTTATGGCATAGACCCTATATATATATATATATATATATATATATATATATATGTGTGTGTGTGTGTGTCCCTCTAGATATATATATACACACACACACACACACACACACGCACACACACATATATATATATATATATATATATATATATATATATATATATATATATATATATATATATATATATATATATATATATATATATATATATATATATATATATATATATATATATATATATATACATATATTTATACATATATATATGCAAATATATAAGTAGTAGTTTACATGCTTAGCTGAGATCTGCAAGATATGGCAGTGGTGGTTTGGTATAATGCAGATTAGTAGCACAATCAAAGCAAAAAGTGGATAATCGACAATAATGTCATCTGTACTATGTAGCAAGAAATGAGTCAAGTTAAGGCAAGGGTGCACTAAACTTAGTAAGACAAAGTTTAGCAAAGGTAGGGCAAAGGAAGTAGCCACCCCAGGTGCAAGGTGTTAGGGGGCTCAATCGTGATGTGCAGCTCCTGCATTTTTCTTTCTGTATCAGCATTTCTGCATGGCAGTACAGAAAGTCAGTTCAGCTCCTTAGCACTATCTGTGATGGAAGTTTGATTTTAAAATAGCAAACGGAGTCGGTATCTGTCTTGGAGTACCAGACTGAGGGGGAAGTTCTTCTTAGAACTTTTTTTGTTTTTTGCTCTTCAGTTGTAGAGTTGGGGAGGCAGGGTGTCAGATCAGAGAACAGCCCTGAGTTCTAGAAGAGCCAGCTATGGCTCTGTTAGCAATTATCATATGCCATTCATGGATACCACAAAGGCTAGCAACTCAGTGGCACTTTGTTTAGCCACAAATGCCACAGCTGTTTATTTGGGTTGAAATCTGCTGCACTAAGCTAGACGTCAAATGACCCAATTTGGTGAGAGAATAACAGATGCTTACTAGTTACTATGTAATGTGAGTTTACACAGTTGTGTATATAATGCTGTTTGGTGCCTCTATGCAACACAGCAGAAAATAAAGCCAACAGAAAGCAACATGAAATGACAGTAGTGGGAGTATACAGCCCTGTGCAACACCAAGTCTTGTAGTGTCATCTGCAATAACCTTTTGCAATGATCGAAGAGCTAGGTGGGGAACAATATTAGGCAACTACAAGTAAGTAAGGGAACATGGAAGGCTAAACAACTTAACAATGATTACTTGTGGTTATATAATTAACAGTTGCCTGCTGCTATATGTGCAGTAGCTTGTTAGGAAAAGTAGATGATCAAATACAATAAAAGCTATGAAAAAATATAGCAATTGTAGCAGATAGTATGCGCAGCTCATAGCATCCCAATCAAATAGAACATTGGTCTGTGCTGCACACTATAAGTTTACAACTCGATAGTCAACAACCAGTTAGGAAAATGCCTGTATTAAGACCTAGAGCAAGCAGATACCTGGAGCACTAGCAATGTTCTCTTTCTTACAGCAAAACAGTAAATGTGGCCTAACAAATAAAACTCTGATGCAATTAAGCAGTACTCACAGTTCAGCAGTACTTATGCTAAAGCATCACACCAATGATAATATTTCTTATGAGTCACTTCACTGATATTTTTAGAACAGAAAGGCTTTGCTTTTCGTATGATTCACAACAAGCACTGTGCATTTCAATTTTAGTCTATGTAAAGTTAATTTCAGTGGTGTGAACTATTTTGTGAAGTAGTTATTCATTATAATTTATTTTATTTTGTATGAGTTTTAATTAATTAGGATGAATGTATGTGCACTGAGTCACACGGAGTAAGGATATCATGTAGTAGAATTACATACCCAAGCCATAGGTGAGTTCTATAGAGTGCTACCCAGTGGGATAAGATCTTGTTTGCAGTCCTATCTCACTGGGTAGCCACAGTGCTCTATACATGAAACCATAGGTGAATGCACCACCACCTACACTATATGTGATTCAGAGTGTCTACACCAACTGCTTACTTACTATTCCTAACTATATAAATTCTAGGTCTAGTACTGCTTGCTTCCAGTTGGTGCTTGACCACTCTAACCCATTTTCTCTGAAGATTTGTTGCTAAGCATACAAAAAGGACAACAATATCACCATTTGTCTTAAAAATCCTTTGCAGTGTAAAAAAAATCTTACTGGCAACATTACTCCCTGTGTTACGGGAAATCCTGCTACAAGAACCACACTGTTCCTGCATCACATGCTGGTGTTGCTAAGTTCCCAACAGTGAGAGCTTTTAAAGCACAATATCCCATCATTACCATAATATTACAATAACACTAGCCTTGCTGTTATAGCTGATGAACAGAAATATTTTAGGAATCATTGTATGGTATGTAAATCACAACAAACTAGGGAGAAGCTCTTGGTGAAAGTATGCCAGACTAGAACACATATTATCAAAGTAGCTGTTCCCTGCTGTCTGGTGCTGAACTGTCAAGCTGCACTGTGTCATAGGAGTGCATGGTTCACATTGTCATACTATGCAGTCTGGTGTGCATTTCAAAGACCCTATTATTCTTTGTGTTCCACGTATTACAGAGATCCATATCTATGAATCTAATGACTAGTGGTTTATAAAACATGGTATGCACAGCAATGCAATGCTTATGAATACCAAAGCCTGACTTTTAATGCTGTGTCAATCCTTAGATGCTAATGCTCAGGTTAATGTGTTCTCCATTGCCCATCCCCTTCACACTTTCCTGCTCTTGGGTACATAACTGACAACAGAAAAAAGGCAGCTCACAAGCAGCAGGAAGAATGCATGAAGACATATTCAAAGGCTAAATCTTTGCATGGGGTAAATGTTTTTCAAAACATGAGCACTAAAAGTAAAAGTTTTACATTTTTAATACCTCTAGAATAACTTATTTTACTATAGCATTTAAAATACATCACTGATAAGACCTTGAAGGTTCTTATAAATGCCATTAGTCCTTAACAAAGAAATTACAACTTTGAAATCAAACATCTGTCCAGATGTGTTTGACTTAATCACTTATTTATACACTATACCTGCTAGAAATAATTATATTAACACTTTTTGTTTAGCATTTTGAGCTCTCATTTAACAGCACACATGTGGCCTTTAATTTAAGACCTTATGTTGCGTATACAGCCTTTTAGTCTTTACTTAATAACTCTTAAGCAGCATCTTTCTATTTGAAGTACTATTTAAAAGTTCTTATTACTATATGAAGAGATCTTTTATATCAGCAATTTATATCACTGAAAGAATTTTCTTTTTCTTGCTGTTTAATCACCAAAATTATTCCACAGTACTGACCTGTAAAAATTTACTTTAGAAAAGTGGCCAAAAGCTTTGTCTAACTATTATTGCTTTTCATTTTTTTTCTACATTAAAGTGAGGAAAAGCATTTTTCCTTTCCTTTTCTATTCATATTTTAAGTCATAAAAGTGAAAAAGAAAGAAAATTAACCTTAATGATTTGACAGCCTTATTAAAAAAAAATGCTTAATGCAATGTCATATTTATCATATGTATTCTACAAGACATTGTCTTTTACCAAATGCTGTATGTCTGAGCTATACCAATGACCTCTACACCTCATAGGCACTGAAAGTGTCTATATAGTTATTAATTCTTTATCTGGCCACTTTATGAGTCTGACATTCCTTTTTGAATTTGTCAAAAATGGGACAAATAATTTAGATCAAGTCTTTGCTTTTCTGGTTCTAATAGTCCTAATGTTTCAGTACTTCATGCAATAGACACAAATGAGGATTTGAATACTGAACAGTCGCCACTGTGAGTAGATAGATTCACTAAATTATTTATTTGTAGAAAGACAACTGTCCACGTCATCCATCATGGCAGATGAGTTTACCCCATTCTGATAGCAATATATTAAATTGTACAGTGGGTATCACTATGCTAGGTTACAGCATTGCTAATGATCATCAAAATAATGACAAAAAGGCACAGTTACTACTAGCCAATGGACCAGTTAACTTTTATGAAGCCTAGTGACTCCAGTGTAACTGGAAGACTACATATAGGGATTGATAACTTACATCAAAAAGGTTATATGGATGATGTTTGAGAAATGTACAGCTTGTTGACTTTATCAGCTCACGATTCATATTCTTACTTTCTGAGTATCATATATGGAGATAGTTCACTTTAAAAATAATTAAAACACTCCAAATGCTGAATACCCATGTAGCTTGAATATATTACTTCAAACGTTGCAGATATGTTGATTATGCAAATGTTAATAATGAATTACATGGTATGACTTTGGATGATCTATATTTGACTTCTAATTTGTTTCTGTATATATATTTTTCTTTTAACACAAGCATGCTCATTTAACATATCCCTCATAATATTTTGTGCACAAATTCTAGAAGTTTAAACAAAAAGGTTGACTTGTAATATTCAAAGATACTAAATACAAATGTTTCAATTAGGGCAGTAACTAAGACATGGTTGCACACAAATGATTGGGTCTGTCACCTTGCTGGATACTGTCCCTTGTCACTATAAAATTCTTTGAAATGATATTGGGTGGTATTCATAGTCATTGCACAAATGCCTTATGGCCATCTGTGCTGTATGTAAATGAGTGCAGCTTAGCCAAGATTCATAGTGGCCACTTACTTTAATACACTATGGCCATGAATAAGCATAAGCAAATAAACTCATGATGAGATGTAAATAAGAAATAATGTAACCCAGCATATGCTAATGAAGCCTACTTGCAATACAGAATCAAATTCCCTCACTATCGACAGATTTGTTGCAAAATGTTGAGTCACACTTATAACATCTACTTTGCAATCCATGACTAACAGCTTAGCTGTTTCTTTCTCTGCCTTAATCCCTTGTTCTGTATTGTAAATGCCACAGTCATACACAAAATCATCAGTTAAACAACACAACAGTGAAAGTATGCCAGACCCATAATTATATACACATGCAGAGTCCAACAAATTAAAGTTGTGCTGAAGTAATATTTGTACTATCATGAATACATTAACATTAGTAAATAAAACAGTTTGGTAACGCAGCCATTCTTTCATTATCCCCTACCACATTCCTGTACTCATAATACTGTCAATTCTCATTAATCAGTGGCACTCAGAAACCTAGAAATAAAGACACATGTTGAACCAACAAAACATCCTTGCCATTTCAATACTTCAGACCTGAATCATTACATTTCTACCATGTATGCACAATCACAAAAAGACACTAAAGTAAATGATTTTCTCACTGATCACTAATCATTTCCACCACTGCTGTAATGATTTTCCAGTTACAAATGACAGCTTACAGTATTCACCAAAACCATTGTAATATAACCACCATATCAATAAAAGAAACATTTCTAGAAGTGAATTCAACAGCTTGAAATGTTTCTTAACAATTTGCAATATTTTTATTTTTTTCTTACTTTAAAAAGTCTACACTTTTCTGAGTAATATGGTGCTGTTAAACTTATTCACATAAGTTCTGGGTCCTTTACATATTTTAAATGCAAATGAGGCCATTTATATTTTATCTTTATGAATTGCAATAATAAACAAGCATGCAGGACACATTAAATATGTAATTGTTCTCTAGTAAATGCTTAATTTCAAGTATTTTATTTTTTGCTGCATGTTGGCATGTTTAGCAACTTGTCTGTGCATTTATGTAGTCAGCGTGCATAACTTCAACTAACCCTACTTGCATATAGACATAGCACTGCTCTTCACTGATTATTGCTATGAAAATCCATAATCTAGGACTGTGAATACTAGACATTAATTTCCCCTCAAACAAGTGTAATGTAAATTGTAAGAGTACAACAATGGTGCATATTTTTATTTCTGTTGTCTTCCTTAGGTCCTTGCTCATGTCACTGGCAAGATCAAGAAGGGTATACCATCTTAAAGATGTACTATGTATTAATAAAAGTGACTTACAATGTCTATGACTAATCCCTTTTCTTGGCAATGCTGTCAGTACACATTTTTGTTTCACTTTAAAATCAGTCATGGCTCAAGATTTACTTAACTCTTCCCCTATGTTTAAAATAAACATCTGTATTGAGACCTCAGGTTCTGTACATATAAAACATTTTAAAGTCCAAATGATGGTTCTTTAAAGGTGATATGCATTACAGGTGAACAAGTCATGACAAAATATTAGACATTAGACTATGATTTCCAGCTTAGCTGTCAATAAAAAAAAACGAATATATAAAATGGTATTCAACATCTAAGTAAAACTGTGTGGCACAAAGCAACCAAATAGTTAAGGAGTTCATTGTAAATTATGGGAAGAAAACTGTAGCACTTTGTAATGATAAAACAAAATATTTTTTCACTTGCATTGACAATGCTAGAACTGATTAGCATCAACACATTAGTAAAATGAAAAGACTTATCCCATAGAAAAAATATCAAAATTTTTAAGCACGCATTTTTGAGCATTTTTAGACATTCACAAATAGTGCTCAGTGTCATTGCCATAAACCCCTCCCCTGTGAGTATAAGATTTGAAAATGTGTGATGTGAAATCAGCTAATCATATCACAAAAAATAAAATAAGTCATCAAGCCAGGATCGAATCAACAATAGCAATCTATAATCGCTGAAAGATGATAAGGGTGATCTACATGATGTAAAGACATTATGGATCATTAGATTTCAATATTAGATATATTAAGCAACGAACACATTCCATGAGCTAAGTGAAAACACACCTATGAAGCTACTCATCAGACGAGGAATACTCAGTCATGTTTTAGTTTCAAATTAAGCTCTGGCTTCAGCTGATTCTTGATATAGTCCTGCATACTCATATAAAAGGAAGAGTGTCTGATATTTGTAACGTTGTTTTCTCTAATAACATCATTGTAGCTATTGATACAGCATTAAAAGTATGTTATTTATTTAGACATCGGCATTTTCTGGCAGGGATAATCATCAACAGTTATTTAAAAGGAAACAATTACAATCTGTCCGCTGCATTTATAAATGGGGCAACTGAAAAGGTACAAAATAGATGTGGAAGAGCGGAGTAGGAGGTAATAAAAAAGAGGAATTTCAGTAATAAAGGGATCAGACAGGGACCTGTTTTGGGACTACTTTCATTTAACATCTGCATTTCTGGCACAGGTCTTAAAGACTCGTGTTTTTTTTTCTTTGTAGACCTTGACAGTATAAATCTAAAGGAAATTGTAACCATTGAGAATGACTGTGTAATTTTTGATATATATTAAATAATATTTTGTTGTATTCTTTATTAAATATTATGCAGATAAAGATAGATAAAAGTAGATATTTTTCATTTGCCCTGCTAAATTAAATTTTAATTACCATATTAACACTGAAATATAGATCAGGTCCAACTATATAAGGATTTAGATATTGTCTTAGAGAAATAGTTAAACTTTAAAGCTCACATTAACAACTGCTGCATAGTGGGTTCATATTTAGATTTGTTACATCCAAAATGTAATCATATTATTAATTAGTGTTGAGTGATCAAAGATGGTGGTGTTTCCTTAGAGGCTCCTAATTTTATGACAAAAATGTACAGGTTTGAAAAACTTCAGAGGTGTATAGTAAATTGGATTATAGCAGTCCGCCATGTGAAGGACAGAAAACAGTTGCAAAAACGTAACTCCTTTTCCCTGTACTAGGGCTATATTAGATGAGATCTCATATTAGTTTACAAGGCATTTTAAAATGGCTACCTATGATTAAACAAATGCAGCATTCATGATTCTTGACATTTACTTGCAGCCATTAACTAGCATCGAATATCAACCAATTGGTTCAAAGTATGAGTAACCAACAGATCAAACAATTACAAGCAGAGATTAAACTATAACCATCATCATAATACTGAAACATTTAAAATAATGTTGACAGTTGCTATGGTGAGCAGTGCTACTCACCATATATTAGGGTGGGTCAATCAACTTTTAATCCTCTGAATATATTTATGATGAGGAGAAGGAGGATGATGCAAGCAGCTTTAGTCTTGAACCTCCGATATAATATTTCAAAGATGAACTTATAAGGTATTGAGTTACACTTAGGAATAACAGAAATAAATAAATATACAAGCAAACAAACAAAAACTAAGATAAAGTGGCAGCTATGTGTTCAAAACTGTATGAACAATGTTTAGTGGCTATCTACCTCCACATCCACACCTTATTATATGACCTTTATCAGTTACCTTGCTGTGCCTTTGCATACGTTTGCTTATATCTCATCAAAGAAATAAAACAGGAAATTGCAGCATGTGATCATTAAAGAAAAACAGAGGACATAATAGGTAAGAGTACCAGACAGACAAGAAAATGTATACTCCCATAGTATACTGCACTGGATATGATACCAATTTATGTATTTAAGTGTTCTAAAAATGGCTAGACAAATAACTATGTGATACCTTATTTTACCAAAGACTAAGGAATCTTGCACAAGCCTTTGAACTATACGAAACCTTTTGTTCTAGTGCTATTCATTGTAATTAGCACCACAAGAGGGGCTTATGTAATGCCAGAGTTTGATTGTCTTTCTTTGTACAATCTATGTTAGTCTAAATGAAAGATTCACATATGCAACATGAATTCCCTGTATGTTTTATCACTAAAAACTAAAACATGCTAACAAACATTAATTATATATATATATATATATATATATATATATATATATATATATATATATATATATTAAGATGCATATACACACATTACGGTTTCATGCTTATTACCTGTGGATACCTGTAGATTCCCAGAAATCTTGCCATTATGACAGAAGATGCTGACGGTGCATCTCCAATTACAGCAACAGGCCATGGTTCACTCCCACAGTGGTAATTTGGGGCCATCTTCTCCCCAGATAATAGCCTCATTGTTGCTGCCAGTGCTCCTGCTTCTGTATAGCAAGAGTCATACAGCGAATATCCCAGCGTATAGTTTGGTAATAAGAATGGAGTTTTGTTTATTTCACTAATGGCAAACATCATACCAGTGGCATAGCGGTAGTACATAATATTAAATCTGTTTGATAAAAGAAAGTAGCCTCATTTAAATGAAATGCCTCATTTATTTTAACTCCAAAAAAACCAAGATATACTTACTGACAAGGAAATATGTTGCTATTACTTACAACATAAAACTGCATAAACAAAATGTTGTGGGTAAGATGAACAGAATAATGAACTATTAACAATTTCTTATCCCTAATAATAATAATAATAATAATAATAATAATAATAAAGTACGGTCATGTATACACATCTATTATAATCAGCATAGAATAATATCCAGAAATGTATAGACAGTGGTCAAAACAGAACATTATTCTCATACCAATGAAAAGGCAACTTTTCTTTGCAGTTTATTAACCTTCAGTAGTTACTGCTCTCCAATAAACAATACATTCAAAATAGGTTCATAGGTTGTTACTAAGCTACTAGGCCCTTACAAGCCTAGCCACATACCCCAAGCCATTTGGGTCCTGAGTATCATGGATGTATATAAGGGGGGATGTCAGTAGGGAGGTAACTAAGGATTTTTGATGGGATGTTAGGATAATACTTTTCTTATTGACTGTTTTTGTCCATAATAGACATCAGGGCCTTAACAGGGGTAAATTTACAATTTTTCATCCAATTGTCAAGGTTTCTGTTTTACATGGATGTGGAGCCTATTCCATGGTATGGGGATCCTTGGGACTCATATCTGTTTCTCCAAGTAAAGTTTGGATCACTGTGTTGTTCATTTTGCTCATGTGCAACAGATCTATCAGGGCTCAGTCTGAGGAAGTCATGTAAGCCAGGCAAAGTTCCCCTGTCATCGGCCTGCAGGAGACTGAATACAGATACAGAGCTTTTAGGTGATCAGTGTAAGATGGGGTATTTATGCCCAGAATTCTCCTGGTGAGAAACTTTTGTGGGTGCCCCAGTTGTTGCATGTGGCTGGTTATATACATGCCAAAAGGGGCATTGTATTCAATGACTGGTCTGATAATGGCAAAGTACAGTGGTTCTATAACTTCCTTAGACTTGGATGCTGTATATTACCTAGAAGGTGGGTGACACAGAAAAGTTTTCTTACTATCTTAGCTATGTGTCGGTCAAAGGCCAGATTACTGATTATTGTCTACATATCCTCCCAGATCCCTTACTATGGAGTTGAACATTACGAGCATTTTATCAATGGAGTAATTAACTTGTGTTGACAGTTTTCCAAAAGGCAATATAATGTATTTTTGGCACTGAATTTTAGGCCATGGCTTTGGCACCTGTCATTTGTCTGTGTTAAAACCAATTGTAAGATGTTGATGTCCTGAGTAGAATCAATAATAGCTATTAATTTAGAGTCATCTGAGAACTTAGTGAGCCAGAAGCCTTGAACATGAGCCTTGACTTTCAAGAAGTAGATGCCAAACAAGGGCAGACACAGCACAGATCTTGGGGTACTCTGCTGGTGACCAGTCTCTTGGTGGAGGTGGTCTCACTGATCCTGGCTTCTTGGGAGCTGTGAGACCGCCAAAAATCTAATGAGTTATATAAGGATTTACACCTAGCTCAAAATGCTTGTTAACAATGCCTGAGTGGGTATTTTATTGAGTGCCTTAGACAGGTAAAGATATGCAGTATGCACTGTTTTACACTAGTCCATTGCCTTGGTAACCCTTTCAAAGAAGTATACCAGTTTAAGTAGGCATGATCTTCCCATAACAAAGCCAAACTGAGATAGATCCAGTGTTTGTAGGGTGCTTTGTCCTTGTTTAAAATTTCCATGATAATTCATACTATGGCTTTGCATATTAGTCTTGTTAGATCGATAGGACTGTAGTTCTCTGTGTCAGTTGATGCCCCCCCACCTTGTGGAGGGGGCATGACTGCTGCCGTCCTTCATACACTTGGAGTGTAGCCCATTTAAAGTCTGTGGTTGGAGAGTGACTCAAGTGGTCTTGATAGATCATGTTTTAGACTGTTCAGGATGCAACTGGGGATGTTGTTGGGATCCATGAAGCTGGTCTTCTTGGCTTTAGTGAGTGCTGCCAGCAACTGGTCCATGCTGATAGCTGGGGAAGTATGTCGAAGGGATTTCACCTGTTCCAGCTGGCAGGGGGGTGGGGGTATTGAGTGAATTGTGAAGTTTGAGCTGAATTTATTAGTCAATAGATTTGCTATGCCACCCTAATTAGTAAAGGTCGTACCATTCACCACCAGTTCACCACAGTGATGTGTGTTACTTCTAAGGTTCCAAACATAGCTGAAGAAGGCCTTATGATAGTCCTTAGCATGTCAGGTTAGCCTGACTTCATAGATGACCATGTTGGACATAATTAGACCTCTTGGTTTCATGTTTAGTTGTATAAAACAGCACTTGTCTGTAAAGGAATTGGTCTTCCTGATTTTTACCACAAGTTTACTTTTATTATTTAACCTGTTTAGACAAGGATTCTACCAGTGGGGTTTGTTTTTATTTCTGGTAGGTACAGCAGCATCTATGCAGCCATAAACATATTTGTACAGGGACTCCATAAATAATTCTGCATAGATAGCTGTGGTCTTAGGGTTAGGGCAAGCCTTAAATTGTGACAAACTGCCACTTAATAGGATGTCGTTTCTCTTTGAATAGTTCCTGTTACTTGTTTAGCTGGGTTCTCCTAGTTAATTTTTACTTCAAAGAAGACAACTTTGTGATCTTACCTCACTAGATAAAAGATGACATGGGGAGGGGAGGGTTTCAGTGCTGGCCACTGTTGGTGAGTACCAGGTCCAGATTCAGTTTGTTTGATCCTGTGTTTGCAGCAATCACTAGGGCATTTGTGTTAATAAAGTCCAGGAAGCATTGTGCCTGTGAGTTTGAGGCAATTTATGTTTCCTAGTTTATTGAGGTGTAGTTAATGTCACCCATGAAAAGGATGTTTAGTTGGATGGTGAATGCCTCTAGAGGGTTTAGGTAGGAGTCATGAGACTCTAGAGACATAGATGTTGACCTGTAGCTATCCATGATATGGTGAAGGACCTTATCAATAGTGACTTGCATGTGGATGAGCTCCATGGTATCACCCTGTTTAACCAATCTGGAGGTATGTCTGTTGCTAATGTAGATCAAGACATCTCCACCTTAGATCCCAGTCCGTGCTGTTGTTGGTCTAAATATGTGGAAGACACTGCAACCTTTCACTTCTGGAGTACTTTCCATGGTTTTAAACTAAGTCTCAATCATAGCACAGATGTCTACATTCTACAGAGTAAGAAGGGCTTGATGTGTATGGAGTTTTATGCTTACGCTCTGACCATTGAGCAATAGCACCTTAAGGCTTTCAGATTTTTTCACTATGTTAGTAGTTTTGACTTTTTGCCACTGACTAAGAGGGTGGAAAAAGTTTTAGCCAATATCCGACAGACTAGGGGGGACAGGAGCAGCCCATCCTTGGCAAAGCAATGTGGTCTGTTGACTATGTCCTCCCATGCTGACAGAAATTAGATCCTCTGGAGTGACACCGGAAACTAAGCCATTTATCAAAGTCAATCATGTTATGTTCATACTGTGGCACCATTCTTGGTGAATCTAGAGTGCTGCTCATTGCAAGGGCTCATGCCTATCATTGACACTTATTCGGAGAGATCAATTATTTATCTTTTCATATATCCAAAGAGGTATGTCTCAGGTCATCTAAATTCACGTGGATTATGGTAAGTAACTTGAGTGTGTGCATGATATTATAGATCCAGGCTCCAGACATGCAACTAACCATTATCTTCTCCTTGTCTAACCTGGTGAGTGGTGCATCTGTGTGTCAAACACTGGAATCCACAATGACAACAGCATTATGTAAAGTATATGCTCGCCTTATGGGCATTGGTCTTGGTGGACTATTGAGTATAAGCTTAAGGGGGATGTTTGGTACTGCTTTTGGTTTGTGCTTTAGTGATTTCTGAGGAACAGTGTTACCATTAGGTGGCTTTGGATGTCTTTGAGATTTAGAAAGGTTTCTTTATGTGCCTCAGCACAATGGAATCTATGTGTTGGTGAGTGTTGGGTGTCAGGGATGTAATGTGGGCATTACTGACAACCTTGTTTGCTTGTAAAATTTTTATCTCCAAGGAAGTTGTGCATTTACATCTCTTTCATGCTGTGTTATTCTTTAATGGGTCTATATTAAAATCGCTAAGAGGCGTTACATCAAATGCCTCTTCAGTGACACATTAAAATTGAAGTTTGAAAATAGCAAAGGCTCAGTACAGTGATTTTTTTTTTCTCTGGGAAAAAATTGCTTGGCCTAAGCCATAGCATTGACATTTACCTCACTATAATGCGATCTCGGAGTTGGTATATTTAGTTAGGGGAGGGTGTGGGGGGTACAACCCCCCACATTATGGGGTGTGGGGGTGAAGCCCCCACTTAGTTATGTTTTAAATAGTGTGTGTGTGTATGTGTGTGAGTGTGTGTGTGTGTGTGTGTGTATGTGTGTGAGTGTATGTGTGAATGTGTGTGTGTGTGTGTTTGGTACTAGCGATTTCTTTCCCAGGAAAGAAATCGATGTTTTGACTGTTCGCGTTTTAGGTCGTTCGGTCTTTATGTGTCACTGAAAAGATGTTTGATGTAACGCCTCTTGCAAATTTTAATATAGACCCTATAATGACTAACTGGTTGTCTAAGAACATGAGACAATTGCTGCATTGCCTTAGGATGCTCAAATCCACAAAACTGACCATAGAGACATTTGGAAATTACATATCCATGTTGTTCACTCCTGTAACACGTCACTGTTTAAGATTAAGGACTGGGTTTTAACAGAGATCTTCTAGCGTAGTTTCTGGTGTTAAGATCAAGATGTTATTCAATGAAAAATCTAGCTGCTCTAAGCTTATTTTCACATAATAGCACAATATTTAACAGGTTTCATATCTAATCCTATCTTTACTTGGAAATGTTACTGTCTAGGCATTTGCTACTCTATAAGGCCCTCCTAACTGTCATTGCCTGATGGGCAGCTCCATGCAATCTTGCCTGATTTATATTAGAGAAAAAATTTGTAAACTAACTCCTATTACCTCTAGCCAATAAACAGCCTCACTCTGAGTTTCCTGCAGTGCTTCCCAACTCATAGAAACCAGGTAAAAATATTCTGTCGCAAGATGAATGATCCTGGAATTTCTTAATGAAAAAGCACAGCAAAAGCAGCTCTCAAGTGTAGATTAAACAACAAACAACTACCAAAAAACTAAATCCCTGGCTAATTTGTTCTTCTGCAAGGAGATTTGGAGGCACACCAAAATAGAAAAGCCAACCGAGGAAACGACTTTTTGTCACAAAAATTAATGCTTTAAAAATGATCAAAACAGTAGGGATCACTGTATAAAGCAGGTGCAAGTGAATTAAACCAAGAAAATATTTGTATCTTAGCTTAAATGGCTCTGGTTACAAGTGAAAATCACATTCACTGCTTTCAGATGTAATGATAACATTTTGACCCTGGCACCACGATATAAATAGGTGAAGCTCTGACTACATCCCAGCCATCAAAAACTTGAATAGCAACTCAGTCACTGGAGAATCTGGGCAGAAGAGGGCACAAATGAACAGCTTTTGTCAGTTTACCTATCATGGTGGATGAGAGACAGGAATTTCTGCTGCCAATTATGGCAGTTGTTATCAGAAGTTGGAGAAAGTCTCCTTACTTGATAGCAAGTAACCACTTAAGTGGTAGCTGGGGTGCTGCTTGAATGGGCTGGCATCATGGATAATGATGCCTGTGATGTCCAGCTGGCTCCACTCAAATAGAGCTTTGCATCCTCTGCATTCAAAATATACCACCCTGAGTCATGCATTGAATATATGCTCCTTTGCCTTCACCTCTATTTAATGGGGCAGATGGCATTTGTAAGGGATGTAGGGCAAGACGCTATTCTTTCTCTGAGAAGGTGACCCACCTTCAAATTTAAAGAAAGATCCTGGATAGCAGAAAGTAAAAAAAGAGAGGGAGTTTGGTAGTCATAAGGAAAGCAGACCCCAATGTCTTTTTGCTCCCTGGAGTGGTAGGACTCACCTGCAGAGTTAAATCAGGATTCAGCATGACCCTTCCCATGAGTAACAGATGGGCTTGCAGAAGATGTAGAAAGATATCCAAGTTAAGTGGAATGGGGCGGGGACAATGACATAATTATGTTATATTGTTGCATTCTCTCCAGCCTCTTCATTAATGCTACAGCTGAAAAACATTAATGAAAATCACCCCAACCTTCTGTAATGCTCTCTCACAAACAACTAATTTATGTGGCAATTACAAACCTTTCAGAGGAAAACTGAACACCAACATTCACTAATAATATTGTCTTTCCTGGCTAAACCTTTGACTATAAAAGCTAACCATCCATCCATAATTCCCTGCATTTAGAATGGCAAACATTTCTCAGTTGACTTATTCTGTATATGTGCATGTGTATTGTTTGAATATGCAAAATTTAAGAAAATCCCCATACATGGGTCATTCATTTCAATTAGATAATTTTATCATCTTTTATTTTCTCTATTCTGTTCAGTTGTATATAAGCTATGTGTCTAATATACTGGCTGACAGCATATCACATCTAATTGTTGTGCTTGGCATAATGATTAAGGTGTTTACTTCACAAACGCAATGTAGTGAGTTTGGTTCTTACCCTTTAGTGAAATTGGTTAAGCAAATTGGTTAAACTGAAATTGGCCCACACACACACACACACACACACACACACACACACACACACACACACACACACACACACACACACACACACACACAGACACACACACACACACACACACACACACACACACACACACACACACACACACACACACACACACACGCAGAAATTGAGAGCCCATTCAAACAGTTTTAATTAAATGAAATTACTAATAACCCCACACCTGACAGAAGGTTTTACACTACGTACTATATGAAGTTTAAATGTGTGGTCTCTACTCTGAAATGTATGTGGTTTCTGAATGTATTTATGGAAATATTTTTTCTAATTTCAGATGTGTGTTCAAAAATCCTACCTTCAAACATCTGTTTGTGTTGCCATATAAAATATAGTACATTTGGTACATTAGCTGCAGACACCAAATGTGTCAAATTATAATAAGTATAAAACTTGAAAGCATATTCATTTCTTTATGCTTGAGGGAAGAAAATGAGTCAGCCCAAATGTGAAATATGCTAATAAAAGTATAAAGAAACAAAATACATGCTAATTAGCCAATCCAACATGGCAGAGCTATTCATGAAGCTATAAAGCGATTGTGTACACTCAGTGTAGGTTTTTGCAATGTACACCAAATCTCTTTGACATGCAGCATGATTACACTTAGAAAAAACATGTTAGGTGTTGCTGCTGCTATCATTATGCTGTATGTACAACAGGCTTTAAAATGGGGTGCTGCTGCCAGACCTCGGGCAAGAAGAAGAAGGGTGTTTAGACCCCATTTGACTTATCATGGACTGCATGAAACTGAAATTATTGAGATACAGAGAAGTCAGGGAAACATTAGAGGAAATATACAACCTATGCCTCCCCTATCTCAGGCCCCAGAGAAATCATGCAGAACCATTACAGTGGAAACAAAGGTATGTTTAGCATTATGTATACTAGTTACTGGTACTGTCCAGACTCACAGAGGAAATATTAGAGGTGTCATAAACATCAGCCTCTAGAATATTACTTCTTTTTTAAAAGTAATGCTACTACCTACAAGGGTGTTTATCTGCTTCCCATGAACAACACAGGCAAGAGCAAGAACCTTGCAGGAATTGTATGTAGTAGCACACTTTCCTGAAGTGTTGGGGGCCATAGATTACACATACATAGAAATAAAAGTCCCATACAGTGAACAAAGAAGGAGATACATAACAGAAAAGTTTTCCACTTTATTAACAGAAAAGTTTTCCACTTTATAAACTATCAGGTTGTCTATAATGCCCAAGAGATCATCTGCAATATCTGTGCAGGTAGCCCATGCAGTTTCCATGACTCGCACATATTGTACACGTGTGAGCTGTATACCAGCTTTGCTAGGGGTGACATTCCTCAAGGGCATCTTGTGGGGGATGCAGGTTATGCACTGCAGCCCTGGTTCATGGCATCCATGAGAAACCCATAAAACCCACTGAGCAAGGATGCAATGAAACCCATGCTCAAACTAGGAATACCAAAGAATGTATGTTTGGTTTGCTTAAATCAGGATTCTGGCATCTAGACACATCAGGAGGTGCAGTGTAGTATGACCCTGGCACCTCTTTCTAAATACTTACAGTTTGTGCCATGTTACACAATACAATTCTCAGGAAGCAGCTTCAACAAGGACAGCAAGGAGCAGGACCACAGTTTCAAGGACCCTAGGCAGGGCCAGCAACAGCAGGTACAGATGAGAAATCTGAGGGAACAGTATCAGCTGTAGATGGTGCTGGCAGAGAGAGGCATGCACTGTATGCCCTGGCTCAATCACTACTTAGGTCAAAGTCTAAGATCCAGTAGATATACAAATAGAAAAACTGATGCCTGCCAGACTCCACGACCGTTACTTAACCATGTAATGGCTGTGCTCTGATAGCATCAGACAGGGGCACCCATAAGTGACACAATTTGTACCTGCAGTAATGGCAAGGCAAGTGTGAACATTGTAAAGCAAAAAAGTTATATAACTGATTATTCATATATGGAAATATGTATATGTCCCTAAGTAGAACATTTGTCTGAGGTGCACAGTTATATTAGTAACATCTCCTCTGTAACATTTTTACAATATGCATTTACATACTAGAAACAATAGTGTGCATCACGCATTTCAATTGACCTCTGTCTATAAAACAAGGAATAGGTCAATTATACTCTCCTTTGCACACCTATACCAAGAAGTAAGTAACTAATGCTTCCACCATTGTAATAAAATTACTAACTGCAATACAATGCAGTTCAGCCGTTATAGAAAAAAAAAAATAATTCATAAATGAGTAGAAACAAGAAATCAGCAACTTTCCTTTGCAGTACAGATTGATAAATCCAGTCTTATCAATAATCAAGCATTAGCTATCTACCATGTGCATCAGAGATATATGTAACCCTAAGTTGCAAAGTCTTGTGCAAAGGGCAGGGCATAGTCATCATCATTTGCATAGGGGGGGTAAGAAGCCAAGGCTCACACCAAAGAAGTGAGTGTGTGCAAGTAAGAAACACATGTATCTTCAAGAGTATACAGTGTTCAGAGCCAGTAACAACAGATGTATAGCACTCCACAGTACTGTTCAAATGGTTTGTAGGTGTGTGAAGGGGTATGGGCAAGTTATTTTTTTTTCATGTCTGCATGAAGACAATCAAGCACTTTGATAGCACTACGTCATAGCATCTTGGACAGGAGTGAACCATGCATGGTAATCTACTCAGTTCAGCGTCATTATTTCTGACCACAAGAACCACCTCTGCTATGAGTTGCACTGCTAATTCCACTGACCTGGCAAGAAGTTTGGGTGATACCCAAACATGAGCAGTGTCTGCTGAATGAGACCTCCTCATAGCTACATCCAAAACCAGAACCCTGTGTCCTTCTACATCCTGATGTGGACACTGCAATCACTGATGGAGTAGTGGATGTAGTCAACACAGGAGTGAGTTCTTGCATGGCCACATCTGCTAACACCAGAAGATGCAGTGGCTCTCCAGCCATGTGGATGCTGACCCATCCCAGCATATGTCCATCACATATACTGCAACATACAGGGTGTTGTTCCTCTGATCTAATAAGTTGTCCACATAGTCCAGGGAGTCACTTGCATAAAAATGCATGATGTTTAGTAGTGACAGTATATCTTCTGAGGCCATGGTGGAATGTGTCTATGCCTCTACAACTGTCCTACACATACGTCTGGCAGCACCTAATGACACACCAGCTTCAGGAGGAGAATGGGCAGCAGTCTTCCTTAAAGCACCTCTAGCAACCATCCTGTGTGGCACCACACCTTCACAATGGCTACTGGGAAAAGCAAACAGCTCAACAACTGGAGAAATGACACCTGCTTGATCAATTGTGTCAACCTCAACCTGTCCTATATCAGAGGTCTCTGTATCCTGAGTGTGCATAGGCATACTGATTGTGCCAAAATATGAGCAGAGAATGTGGGGGCCACAACCTCAGTGTCACACTGACCCTCTGCACCCTCAGATTGTGCCTCTTCATCACCACCATCACCATCAGTGGCTACTGATACTCTGATATCAGGTGGTAGAAGTTCCACAGTACCATTCTTATGCTCGTGTATAACAAGCAATAAAGATAGCAAATAGAAAATTTGAGAATAAAAAGTATACAAACTTTGTAATAAAGCTATGTTAGATTTCTTAACAGATGCTAAAGCAACACAAACTTTATTCTCATATAACCCTGAATCTACATCAAAACAACTATTAACAATAAACACGTGTGCTTACCATGTGCATGTGGGCTTGGCAGCCTGCAATCCAGAAGTGCCTGAATGTGACAATGGAAAGGAAAGAAGTCTGCCAAGTATCACAATGCAAATGAAACAAGAAGTGTTGATGGAAAATATCCACATAAAAAAAATAGTGAACATTTGGATTTCTCCCAAACCCTATACAAACTCCACTTATTTCCATATGACTGTAGTCTAACTCAGAGTTATCTTAGATATATGCATATAAAGACGTTACAGTGCCACTTGCTTTTTGCATACCTGGAAGGTCTGCTTATGACACTCTGGTTTGTCTTCCACATTTGCAGCAATGTCAAGGATTCTGGTGGAACCCTCTACCAAGCTATTTTGATCTCTGTGGTTCAATAGCAGGGCAAACCCCTGCAGTCACCTGTTCCCGTGCATTTACAGCAGCTCTATGGCAGGCACAGGTTATAATGTCACTTGCCCAGTGTCATATCTGGAGTATTTTTATGCCCTCAGACAGCATTAATGCCATTGACCAAATGCTGCATATCTCAGGAAGATTGGTCAACTCTACCTTTCCCTTACAGAAAAGCTCCATGTCAAGGTAAAGCCTGTATAATGACCTCATTTTCTGCATCATTATATGGTGACTTATGGGGTACAGTCAGATTACATTTTAGATACCACATCCCTGCATAAGATGAAACAAAAAACAGCAGAAAAAAGAAAACAATAAAATAAATGTAATATATAGACACAGACAGTATGGGTGTGAGTTCATTTTTATGTGACTGCATGCATCTAGCATGCACACAAACAATTTAAATGTATTAATTGCTCACTATGACTTCACACTTCTGTAATGGAGGTAACATAAGTTTAACTGTGTAATACATTGAAGCATTAACAATAAGAATTATAAATGTAGCATTATAAATGTAATACCAAACTGTTATATCTCCCATATCCACTGCTGCAGAGTTCAGTCAGGTAAAAAGCCACAAAGCAACACATTTTTCTTTTTCTGGTAACATAAATAAAAACACAATATGCTCCTACAGGGTCTATATTATTTCCTTGAAAGGCATCTCCATCGAATTTATATTCATTGACATGACTACATCAAATGCTGCATTCAGCAAATGATCACTGCATCAAACTTTTTCTATGGGAAAGTAACTAGGTGGCCAGCATTGTGAATTAGCCCTTTTCCCCACTGTAGTACAATCTCAGAGTTGGTATATAGAAGTAGAGAGGTGTGGGGTCAATTTATGTAGTTTGTATTACAGTTGCTCTGGTGGCCATGTAGTTTCTTTCCTTAGGAAAGATGTTTGATGATTGTAACATTCGCTGAATGGATGTTCAATGGGTAGTGATCAATGAACAGCCATTCAATGGAGACGTCTTTCAAAGGAATGGAATAGACTCCTCCTACATAACACATAAGTGTGCAAAAAAGACACACAAACTAAATAATTTGTCATGTAGCATTCAGTAGCATAATTTAAGAAATGCAGATGTGGCTATGGCAAAATAAAGGGATAAAAGTAAAAAAGGATAATAAAATGCTTTTCAGTGGTGACTGCAATGTATACTTTAATGTTAAGCTAAAAACATTATTTAAGAAATAGAAAAATACATTGACAGTATAGCACTGCAGAAAATAAATCTCCCAAAGGCTTGTTTTTCTTCCAGTATTCTTTCAGAGTTCTGTGTTTCAAAACAGTTTCCACAGTACAATACAAGGGTATTAACTACATGATTACCTTTGTATAATGCAGAGTCAGCCCTGTCAGCACTGTTGGCATGTAAATGAGGTGTGAAATAATTAGCATTCCTGAGTACCAAAAGCTGCACTGAGTGTGGGGAATGTAAACATGGCATAAGGACCTACATGACTGCATGCAAGGTTGAGCATTGAGAAGTGTTCCATGTTAATGGCTTCCAGGTGTCTGTGATTACTCTGACTGCAGGAACAAGCAGCTTTCACAGTCTCCCTTTTTAGATATATGCCTACTGAGGGAGTATCTGGGTGAAGAGACTTTAAAAGTCTGAAAGTATATTGAGTGATTTAGGAGATCATCAGTCCTAATATTCAAATGTTGGCTTTAATGCCACAGTTACTGCCCTTAATAAAAAATGATGCTCCTATTAAAGGGAGTACTTTAAGCATTTGCTAAAGATAACATATGGCATAAAACAAAGATAGATTCACTATTAGGAAAGCATGGATAATGAAATGAGACACCAGACAGAAAGAAAGGCATACAACTGCAGTGTTTATAGTCTTTCTTAATATTGTGTGAGTACATGACTATGCTAACTGTATGCAACATCCCTATCATCCAGACATTCATTGTCAAATATTTAATGACAATTTTCTTTACTTGTTTCTGTTATTCTTTCAATGCGATGTGATACCATGTCATATTATCATTATATCTAAATTCCTTTGCACCTTGCTAATACATGTGTTTCTCTGTGGCAACTCTGGAAATACTATGAAATGATTGTTTCTAATACCCATGTCTCAGGGGTCAAAGACATAAAGGTGCCTGTTGCAACATAAATTTGGTTAAAGATGTAAAATGTACATTTAAGGCATTTGATCCACAACAATATGTTTTATTTTATTTTATATTATTGTTACATTTTTTTTCTTGTATCATTTGTGTACCATTTGGCATTGACAGAGTTCGATAACATTGAAATGCATGTTGCTGCCCAGTGTGAAAACTAATAAATTTTATTTAGCCTGCCATCAATAGCATAACAAAAACTCGCATTGTTGCACTTTACCCAGCAGTCAGTAAGACAAATGAATGTATTTCTGTAATGCATTAGTGGCTGTTCTCCTTGCTACATTAACAGTATCATTCAGTTCATATGTCTTCAAGTTGTCATTTCTCAAAAGCTGTTTGAATGGTTTTGCTAAATATTGCATTCTGCATTTGTGCGACACTTGAAGGCATTAAATTCACTTTCACAGCTTAAGGAAAAGGTTAAAAATTTAGCTTAAGCTGCCTTCGGTAGCACAAGCCATCTGATGGCATTACACAACCATCAACACTCTGGATAGTACTCAAGGAAGAAAATACATATGACAGGTAACTTTCTCTGTAGCACAATGTGTTAGTACAGTGAGCATAGAGATAAAGGATGCCTGATGCATGTATTGAATCTATTTAAATGATACTTTCACAGAGGATTGTCTGAATACATACTTAATCATATTTTGTGATAATACTGTGATGTGTAAAAATCAACTGTTGTCACTATTGCTAACGACATGTAATCATTAGTTCACTTTCACATTATTTGTCATTAACCACAAGTATGATAATGTGTTCCAGAAATTCCATGTCTTATATAGCAAGGAGATATGACAAAGATGATTCTTTCAGTTGAATGCATTTCTTACTCTGGTCATATGCTACATGTACCCATGCATTGCATTTAATTTACTTTCTGTATTTTTCTCTCTCATATATTTATTTTCTACCTGTCTTTTCCATTTGTTCTCCACTCATCAGCATTGAAAAGGGTCTACTACATAATGAGAAAAGTGAAAATTTTAGTTTAGGCTGCCTTAGGTAGAGCAAATATGCCTGGCATTGTTGTGTTGCTCTTTGCAACAGGGATAGTACTTCATAAAATGCACTGGACAGAAATTAAATGCTGTGGTACAAAGTGTAAATGAAGTGACCTGAGAGAATAAAGGTCCATGAAGCATTGCTTAAATCCTGTGTAGAGATCACATTGCAATTATTCACAATATGTCATTTTTTGTATTTCTTATTTTTAAGGTGTACTTGTCCTCAGCTTGGCTGCATGCAACCATGGTTCACTACCGAAGGAAAAAAGTGAAACATTTAGTTTAGAATGCCTTAGGTACAGCAAATATGCCTTGCATTATTGTGATTGCCTTAGTACTCTGGACAATACTGAGTGGAGAAACTCCATCTATCTTTAAACTAGCTCTGTTGCACCATGTGTAAAATACAGTGATCTTAAATAAAGAAGACATCTGATTAAGTGTTCAAATCCAGCTACAAGATAATTTTTACAAAGGTTGTAAGAAGCCCATTTTATCACAACATTTTGACTAGAGCTATAACTAAAGAAAAGTTGTAATGTTAACCTTGTTTCTTGCAATCAGTTTATCACGAAGCTGTACATAATGAAACTTTTCTATTTAGCATATATCATTCATGTTAAATATGTAACCTCAAGCTAATGTGTTTCTAATTTCCTTTACATAACAATGATTACATTTAATATAAAATTCACTTGCAAATATATGATTATCACAATACTTTTGTTAGCGTCATGACTCATCACATATCCCAGCCATGTGTTTCAGACAGCTATGTCTTGTGAAGTATGTATGTAACATAAACCAACCTGCATTAATCAGCACATTCAGCTGCATCCATCTGAAATCTAATTACTAACAGAAATAATTACTGTTACATAGGAATGCATTCCAAGAAATACAACCACACACATATAGGCCTCTCTGAACTGTATCTCCATTCATTCAGAAATTACTATATTCTAATTTCAATGCTGAAAAGGTAGTTCTGTTGTGGCAATGTCAGTTGGTAAAGTAAGTTTCAATTTTGGCATCCTTTGTCATATGGGTTTGAATCCCAGCTGTTACAATAAAATGTTAACATTGTGTAAGCCCTAGCATGACAATATGTCAGAATTCATCTTTCCGCTATCAAACTGTAAGTCTTAAAAGCCATGTCATTAAGCATTCCTTTGTTGAACATTGGAACCTATGTTAATAGGTTGATCATCATACATGGCAAAGTTCAATGCCATCTTTCACACCTTCACTGCTATATAATGTAAGTAATGTCAATGTGCCTGCCAAGGAGTCCCTCTGCTTTCAGTTATGCAAATGCAATGACAAGGCTGTGTCTTTATTCATAAGCAGTTATCCATGAGTTATGAACTAGGCACCTATTCAGACATATTTTGTTAGCTTAACTTTTGCAGAGGGAGGGAGAAACTGGTACTAAATTTAGACAACAAAGGTGGGGTGTTGAGGAGTACAGGATTTTTGTAATACAGTTCATGAACTGCTGCAGCTATAAGTTGCTGCAGGGGTATTATACTGGGTCTCAGTATAAGGCAAAGGCTTGGTATAGCTTAAGCAAGGCTATCCTCAATGCAGCAGGCATTCCATGCAATGGGGAACAATGTAATCACCACTACAGTGGTCTTAAGAAGCACAAGCAGGACCTCCTAAGCTGATGTGAGACTGAATTTTGGACTAGGAACACCACCCAGCTGTGTATGTATACTGAACCATAACCTGTCTATGACATAGCATTAATGATCTAGTAAGCCGATGCAAATACTCATAATGCTTTCATATATATTTCTTTTCATTTTGTGGACTACAGCTCCAGAGGAGATAGCTGCAAACTGTGAGGCACAGTAGGAGAGATTAACTCACCTCAGAGAGGCATGGGGTAAGTATGAGTCATGTAAAAATTCAAGCCATAATGTTATTTTCATTCCCTCAAGCACTAGCAACTTGAGCAAGCATACATTGCCCACGGTTCGTTTATCACTCACGGCAGCTAGGCTGATGATCGAACATTTCAAGAATGAGAATGTTACTATCTGATAATGTTTGTCACATTTTCAACTGGCAGTATACTATTGCTGGATGTTCATTTGCCATTTATTTAAAAATTTCACCTGCTTGTTGTTGATTGCATATTGATGCTACAGGATGTGGAGAGTTTGTTGTCATGGGTGTTTGAGGTTTTTTCAAGAAGTTTGAAAGGTTTTCGGAAATGATAATGTGAGACTAAACCGGCAATAGTGCCCTTGGCCAAGGCTAATAAAAAATAATGGACACTTTCTAGAGTATGATGTAGATAAATATTTTGGTGCTTTAAGATGTTTCCTACATTACCAGAGGCTATTGAGAGATAGTTAGTGTAGGGAACAAAGTCCATGCATAAGATATTAGGCAGGATGAGAGAGAGGGAGATATGGGTGTCACAATAAATATCTATGGTCAAGATGGTTGAGCTGTCCTTGTTAGAGTTTTTAAGTCACCAGATTCCATTAGAGCTATGGAGGTAGAACACTGAGGATATAGTAGGTGGTCTGCAAGACATTTTTGTGAAGGAGATGGGGTGATAGAATGAAGAAAGAGAGAGAAAGAAATAAAAAAATGAAAGAAAGAAAGAAAGAAAGAAAGAAAGAAAGAAAGAAAGAAAGAAAGAAAGAAAGAAAGGATAATTGTTATTGGAAGGGTTAGAATGCCATATTTTATGAGTTCTGCACTGGCAGGAAATTTAGACAGATGTCTAAGGATGATAGATGTGAATGTGACATGAGTGTTAGAGCAGGGGGGACAAGTAAGAATGTGTACATCTGTATATGGTTACTAGGACTATGGCAGAATTCATGGAAAAGCTTTGTAGAATCAGTGAAGATTTGGTGTGGGATACAAGGTGTGGTTAAAGGTGGAGCAGTTGCTTGAGTGATGTGAGTTAGAAACTGAAACAACAGTGGAGATGCCAAAGGATGTTCATTAAATGTGAGCTGCTGAAGTTTAAATAAGCTATGGAGAGGCATGTTGCACAACAGTGGAATTCCTTGAATTATGAAAGGCTGAGTAAGGGTAAGGAATATAAGAAAAGGGAAACAAAATGAGTGAGCAGACTGGTATGAGAAGAGGGAGAGTAGGTAGAGAATATAGTGATATAGAGCTGGACAGGAAATTAAGATTTTAAAAACGTTAGTAGTGAACTCAGCTAGGGGGGCCATAGTGGTGCAGCGGTTCACATTGTCACCTCACAGCAAGAGGTTCTCTGGTTCGATCCTTGGCTTGGGTGCCTTCTGTGCGGAGTCTGCATGTCCTCCCTGTGGTTGAATGGGTTTCCTCTGGGTGCTCCGGTTTCCTCCCACATCCCAAAGACATGCTGTAGGTGGACTGGATACTCTAAATTGGCCCTGGGCATGAGTGTGTTCATGTGTGTGCCTTCCATGGAAGGTTGGGTGCTGGGCTGGCAACTCAATACCGTAAAAATTTCACTGCCAATCATGAGCGGACAGGTGATCTGCTGTGGCAACCCCTAACTGGGAAAAGCCGAAAGAAGAAGAAGTAGTGAGCTCAACATTGGGTAGATAAGAGCTCCTTGTTGGAAAGGTATTGACAGGGAATGGTGCAGATGCATGAGGTGTTGAGTATAGTTGCGCTTAGGCATAATCTATATATAAACAATTCTGATGTGGTATGTTGTACTAGTAGGGCTGAAGTGGGACATTGGTTCATGCCCTGGGTACAGGTCTCTGAGGCTGTATAAGACGCATATGTAGTAGGAGCACTTGGATGTGTGATAGTTGTAAGAGAATATGTGCAAGATGTGGTTGTAGGCATATGGGCTGAATATGGATTATGAAACAATGGACCTCTGTGGGTTCAAGGTGATACAGAATGAGAGGAGGCTGGACTAGAATCAAATGTTCTGAGCTACAGATTATGATAGAATATGTTACAGTAGAAATATCAAGGAAAATGAAAAGTCACATGTGTGTGTGGGGGGGCTACAGTGTAAGATGTATTTGTTAAAATTAGAAAAAGCATGAGGAAGCTAGAAGACAATGAGATAAGAGGATGGGGGGATAATTTAACAAGGTGGATAGAGCAGAGTAAGGAGGAAGTGTGGGGAATGCCATGGCTTAAATGTAGCATGCGATTGCTGGTGAGCTGGAGTATAATCTTGTGAGTGTCATACCAAGTGACGGTATGAAGCTGACATGATTAGAAGCAGACTATTTGATATGCTGCACTATTGTTAGAGGACTGGGAGAAGTATGTAAATTTCAACATTATCTGTGTTATTTTAAATGACTGATACTTATTAGTTTTCTTTCTTGTTATATTACAGTTGTGTATGTATGTATGTATGTAATCTAACCTTTTCAGTAGAACTATAAAGAGCTAAATAAATCTTGAATATAAATCCAAAGTAGTTCAGTGTATCCAACGAGGTTTCAGGCATAAAAAATCAAACTCTCTTGTAGATAAAACTCTTCTTTAATAAAATACCAGAATGACCACAGGATAAGCGCTTTCACAACAATGCTTCATCAGATCCTACGACTCTTCTTTAATAAAACACTAGAATGACCACAGGATAATCAGTTTCACAACAACGCTTCATCAGATCCTAGTAGTAGGATCTGATGAAGTATTTTTGCAAAAGCGCTTATTCTGTGGTCATTCTGGTGTTTTATTAAAGAAGAGTTTTATCAACAAGAGAGTTTGATGTTTTATGCCTGAAACCTTATTCGATAAACTGAACTACTTTGGATAGTGATTATTTTGGTTGCAGTGAATCCTTTGTTCGTTGGATTGGTTATCTTGGTTGCTAAATCTTGAATATCTAAGAATATATGCATTAAATTAATTTGAGAAATATCTTCCTTGTTTTATATCATTGAAATCTTAATAATAAAGGCTAGTATACATTTCATGTTAAGCAATATCACCATAATGTGCGTGAAACATGTAGATGAGCAAGACAAGACTTTTTTTTTTTTATTTAAATCTAAGCTTTAACAAATTCAGGTTGTATAATTTGAGGAGACAAATCAAAACAAAACTTAAGTGCAAGTTACAGCATGTTGTTGTTTGCCTTTGACCCTGTATTAAGAAGCTCTCTGAGTGAAATGTTTATATTTACCATAAGTAAGTAAGTGTCACAACTCTGACTGCCTTGTACATATAGTGAGCAAGCCTTGCTGTGTTGTAGTGGAAACAGTCTTCACTCACAACTCCTCCCTGATGAGTACATATTTGGCTGGTGGGTATGTGAAGTCTGTGGATTTATATTTACAGAAAATGAGGACACCATCTTATTTTAGAAATCTAAATTCAATAACGTATGGCGGCAGCTATGACATTATCAATGTACACCATATTTGGAAATAAATGGCTTTTATATTTTTGCATTTTTATGAATAACTGCAATGCTCAAATATAAGGAAAAGGTGGAGGAAAAATTAAATGGAATGGGGAGAAGAAAGAAAGAAGAATGACTAAGAAGCAGCTACAGTACATTTCTCATGTGTTATTTGATTTTAATTCCAAAGGAACTCTGACATATACACTTAATACTGAAAAAAAAGGACAATATATAGAAAGAAATCCATACGTTTTACAGCCAGTTGGTTGAGGGCTGTCATTAAAGGAGAGTTCCTGAAAAACTGGAGTTGAATGAAGAGGAAATATTCCACCTAAAAGGATATCACCACCTCTGGATACACTAGGCAGACTTTGGCTCATTAACTGACAGCCTGACTGTTGGTATAATGAAAGAACTGTATTCAAGATCTCCAGCAGAAAGATGGTTAGTGTAGACAGTAGTGTTAGTGAGGACAGCTTTGCAAAGACCAGTTCAACTTCATTATAAAGGGTCCTAGAAATAAATAGAAAATACACTTTTATTTGGAGTATTTAGCAAATAAACTGTGATCAGTATGAAGAAAGACAGGATTTCATCTTCAAGGTAGTCAATACTGAAAATGCTCTGCCAAAGCTAAAGATACTCCCATGCACACCATTTTCATCAACTAGGTAAAAAAGAAAGTGACTCCAGCATAATAAATTATATGTTTCATTTTTTTTTACACAGAAAACATGTATATGCTATCATTTTTAGTAATATTATTAAAATCTACAAATATGAAACTGCATTCTTAGGTTCCTTTATATTTGCCTTTATTTTCAGGCTGATCTTTAAGTATGCTTTCTTAATACACAGAAGTGGTGAAAATGGATCTGTCAGTAACTTTGTATAGCAAAAAAAAAAAGAAACTTCCGTTTGGTCTTTGAAAAAACTAAAATGTGTATAGATCTTTTTTTTTGTAAGCAGAAATTCTTTTATATATTTTTAAGCACAAAATTATTTGCATCCTTGATGTATTTTGAAAGAAAATACATTGTAATATTCAATTCCAAATAGTGAAAACTGAAAAAATTTGAAGCTGTGTTCATTAAATTAAAGACTCAGATTTATGATTTATAAAAAATGCCTCACAAGTTCAATAGATCCATTTACATCCACACTTCAAGAAAAAAATAGTGCAAAATTGATAGGTTTATAAAGCCAGCTGCAGTATTGTAGGGTGGGGCTATTTGCATCATATACCATGCTGTATATAAATATCATGAAGTAAGTCTTTAAGAAGTATACAGTATAGGTTATGTTGCTGCAACATGACAAAAGACATAAAGTGGGGGGGGGTTGTTACGATTCAGGCAAAATCTTCACAGCACAAGTGTTAATGAGCTTACCTGTACCAAGAATTAAACGTATTCAACTATTTGTTCACAGGCATACAAGTAACAAAAGATCTAAATTAATATTCATACTACAGGCTATTTAAATGCATCCCAGTTGCTGTTACAAATACTTGTGAATGTTTATTGCTTATCTTTTAACTAGGAAAGAATTAAACAAAATTAACATGTTTTATTTCAAGGGTAGGCATTATAGTTAAAGTGCTTTCTGTATTCTGGATCATATATCTATTTTTAATGGGATGATAGGAGACTCGGTCTGAAATTTCAACCATCTGTTTTTTCTGAGTGCAATATAAATGTCAAACTCACCAAACAGAATGCAGGAATCCCTTTAACTTTGCTATCTGCATATATGAGCTTGGATAGTTTAGGGCATATTTTAAAAGTAATTTTGTTATTTGAATACTTGTATTAAACAGTATTATGACTCTGTATTTGCTAACCATAGTGGTTTGTTTATTGTTTTGAAACAGTTTTAACTAGAATGCACTGCTTAACTTTACTCTTGGTATCAATCACTTAAACTATCTGTCAAACAATAACAATGTTATTCTACATCCTGCTTTATAAACTAACTGACTGAAGTTTAACTGTGTAGCCAGTGATGGATTAAGTGTGCCTTTGGCTATGGGCTGTTTTCAATCCATGGTCTCACCCACCACCCCCTTGCACACATTTTTAGAGCAGTACCTAAACTTATAGCATTCTTTTAGATTCACATTTCTGATAGCTTTAAGTTATATTTCTTATTTAATACAAACATGTTTGATAGAATGTATTTTAAATTGCTAGTTTTGAACATTTTTCCAATAACCAGTGAAACAAAACATTTTAACCAATAATGACAAAATTACTTATTTCAGAAGATAAAAGGCCATTCAAACCACTATCAATATAATCTACCAGTATGCATACTTACCAATTATGTCTAGCTTTACTGACTGTGAACACATTACTTGGCTGATTAAAAATGGACACAGTAAAGTATTCAATTTTTTATATAAATAAACACTAGTCCTGCAAAGAAGGATTAATGACTTTTTAACTTGATCAACTCATCAGGGTCAGCCAATTGTATCCACAGACACCCCCAAAAACATAGTGATTATAGCTACATTGTTGACTGTATCCTTCTCAGATGTCTATGTCAAGGAATAATAACATTAATGACAAAATAAAAGTAAAGTATTTTACATTTGTTTAACACAGACACACAGTAGTCATAATAAGGTATTCTAACTTAATTCTCACTCACATATACATTAGCCCTGCAAAGCCAAATTAAAGACAGTTTAAAAATGATGGTAAGATCATAAAGTACATTCATCCACAGAGAGCCCTCACCCACACAGGCAGTTATAACTACTTTATTGACTGTGTACTCCACTTATTGTTATGAAGAAATAAATTGCATATGCATTATTGGTAGTTTGGTTGAAAACATTAAATTGCATAAACATCACTAGCATCTCATTATAAGACAGTTTAAATAGAATAATATTTATGAAGAGAGCATAACAAATACTAACTACCTGATAACATTTAATAAGCTAATATACACATTCTCTTTGGAAGGAAAAGTCATCTAAATAATTGCACATTAAAGAGAACTATTATTAATGCAGATGTCGCTGTTAGCAAACAATTTGCATTTCAGTGCTTCATCTACAAATGCAATGCCAGCTGACCTTGAAGAATAACTGTCATGTGCAAATTAAAAATTGGTGTGCTGATGATATTACCATAGTATTTCCTGAACTGCATGTGCTATACAATAGGGTATGGTTGGCAAACAGAAAAAAAAAAACACATATATATAATTAGTTGCCAGACATGCAGTCCAGAAGACAATTAAGGCCAAATTTCCAATTGCTCCAAAGCACTATCTGGTTAAGTGACTTGGTCAAGATTATGCTGTAGGTGAATGCAGGTGGGAAAATTCCAACTCTGTTCCCTTGTCAAGAAAAACAGCTGAATAAAAAATCAGAGCTTTAATCCTCTGTGATAACTGCCAGCAAAGCTGACAGGTTTTACTTATACTCTGGAATAAACTACCTATCTATATCAAACAAAGCTCCTCATTAGCACTCTTCAAGAAAAATCTTATTGATTGGATTTGAAATAGGAAATTCACCCCGGGGATCACCTCTGTGGCTCTGCTCGACAGTGGCACAGGAAAATAATTTTCTTGGGTGGCAAAAGCCAGGGTACCTTTTTGGCTGGGCTTGTATAGGCCCCAGGGCCAATAGCCTAGTACCTACCTATGAACCTATGAGCCTATGAACCTATGCAGAAATCCTTTATGAGCTGATCCTGTAGAGACATACAACAATAACTGCATATTGGATGCTGAAGAGCTGGCACTTCTGAGCATCACTCTAAGTAATGTAGACTATATGACATGACAAATGTCAACACTTTGCAGTTACTGGAGGCTATAGAGAAGCTAATGCAAAAATATATTACTAAAATGCAACATGTTTAGGCTATACCACACATTTCAGGCCTGTTAATTAATTCATTCATTCTTTAGTGCAGTGAATAAAAATATGTGCTACTGCAGCTGTTGTTAAACAATTTTCAGGTCATAACAAATTAGAAATAATTGCTGGATAAACCATACTGTTTTTTTTTTTTGGGGGGGGGGGGTTACATGAGTGCAAGATACTCCAAATCATGTTGGTCCTCCCTAATTTTCCCTGTTATCAAGGATAGCTATCCTCTCTGATAGCTCTCAGTACAGTTCTGACAGAGCTAAATCGTGGTCAAATGGGCCCCCATGCAAGGTAATGAACCAGATCCCCTCCAGTCATACCATAATTCCATGACTTGGCTATCTCTCTCAAATTACCATAAATCACTCTTCAAACTCATCAATGTACTTACTATGTTCTTCTTTACTTTTGCAATTATCACATAGATTTGGATTTCATTTAAAACTTTTATTTCAAATTTTACAGCAAGACAGCTGACAGACATTTTCTAAACAAAGCACTCTGCTATTGAAAATCAACTTAGCATGAGAAATGGTAAATCTGTTTTCCTTTGAAACTCACACTTACTGAAAATGCATTTGGCAACCCACTAAACTACAAGAGATGTGATGGGACTCATAATCATGTAGCATATAGTGAAGCACTAATTAGAAGCTATGTGAGTGATGCAGGAATTCAAAAGACAAATGTGTAATACATTTGCTAATGGCCCAGGACAGTCCACTGGACACAAGTGTCACTTTCAGGAACAGCCATGCATAATGTCTGCTGAAGCAACTGGGTTAGAGTCATACATAAGATATCTGAAGGCTGAGGGAATCAAACTGTGTACTACCAGAAACAGCTTTTTAACAGTTCATAGCCTTATCTATCTACACCATGTGCTAGACAAATGGCTGTACCCCAAACACAGTCCATTGTGCGTCTGCAAAATCAAGCTAAATTAAAAATGCATTAATAGCTAAAATATTAACTTTAAAATCATAGACTTCATGTCCAGTTTATTCACAGCTAAATAACAAATACACTGTCAACACAGAAAAGTGTCCAAGGGTCACACTCAAAGAGTATGGCTTATATGATGATGTTCCAATTTACTGTAGTCAATTTCCTTTAAACCATAAATAATCTAATTCATAGGTAGTTAATAGGCTTGCAATCCATGGGAACCTTTTAGAAGCCTAGCCAAAATGTCCAGTTGCCCCAATGCACTGACTGGTTAAATGAATTGCTTGAGGTTACACAATAAACAAATGAGGGCTGAGTGAATCCTTTACCACAGAAATATATGTCAGCACCATAGTAGCTCCATAGGCTCATAGGTAAGTTCTAGGCTAGCTTCAGACAAGCACGTTTCACTTTTGGAGCACAAATTAACCTATCCTATTTGTTGTTAGATTGGTCTTACCCATCCCATGCTTAATAATTACATATTACACCTAATAAGAATAATTGGGATCATATCATAGACAGTTTTAGAGGACTCGAGCACTGGATAAAGAATTTAGGACCTGCCTCTGTCCATTAGTAGCACAAGGGACAGCCCTAGAGTAAATGCTCCTTTTCCTGTTTGAATATGGACAGGGATGAGCTTTGTTTTACATGGAAGGGAAGTCTGTTCCAGACCAGTGGCATCCCCCAAACCATTCTGTTGATGTTGCAGAAGATGTATAGATTTTTTGAATGAGTAGTTGGGATGCTATTTGACTTGCTGATGTGCATTAAATTCATCACTAATGGGTCAGAAGATGCCTGGTATGCCAGACACAGGTCAATGACTTTTGACCTACAGTGATTTATCAAAAAATGAAGAAATGTGTGAGTATCTGATAGTTACTGTGAAGATTAAGGTTCTAAGATGCTTCCTGTAGTGAATGATGCAGGGTTTGATTCTTTCTACCTTCATTTACCTGCTACAACTCTATTTCCTTAGTGTTTGACTCTGAGCAAAATCACTTGACCAAACAGTGTTACTGTTGATGCATATAAATACATCGGTTTTAAATCCATTGGTTGCTCTCCCCTATTTATGTGTTATTCAAAGTTCAAGTAAGGAGAGACAAGCTATGATGTCAACCAATTCTAAAATCTTGCTTTGTTGTTGTAAGAAATACCTTTTTATCATATTCTTTTTTTTAATTCCTCCACCAATAGACCCCGTAATCAAAAGTTTTGCAGAAGATGTCAATACTGCTAATAAAAATATAAAAGCTATGAACATAATCTAGCTGGAGCACAAAACTTCCCTTAACACAAGCATGACTTTCCTTTGAAATCTGTTAACTTTTTCATAAAAATGGCATCACATTTCATATAAAATTTCAGCTCATGCACTACTGTGCATTATTATTATTATTTTTATTTCTTAACTGATTAAGTGAACTGGTCATTATGGACCCTTTTCAGTACTATCCTGGACCACAAGGGGAAGTGTAAATAATATTTATCTATATATCGATCAGCTTCTAAATACCATAATCCAGAAGATCAAAACACTGAGACCAGAATGCCAAAATCTTAAAATACTGAAAGTTTAAAACACTGATGCTCAAAAGAGTGAAAGTTCAGATTACCGAGTGTGATAAAACTCAAACTTAAAGTGACGATTTCGGAATACCTGTAGTACCATAGGAAATCCTTATTTACTGTTTGTAAATGTGGTATGTCTCTTTAAGTTTTGTATGCTCCTGGCACGTAGTGGATGTATGCAACATACTATAAGGTAAGAAAAAGGCACATATCCTATTCCCTACTGTAGAGCTATCCCAGAGCTGTTATATATAGTTGGGGGAGGGGGAGGGAGTGCAGCCCCCCCACACACATTTTGGGGTGTGGGGTGTAGCCCCCCCCCACACACTTAGGCGGGTTTTATATAGTCCAGTTTGCAGAGGGAAGATAGTAAGTAGTTACTTAATTTTTACAAAAAGTTTTTGTTTTTGGATGTATACAGTATTGTTTTGTTTTTGTATAGTGCAGCTATGGTGTAGGGAGTTGTATGTAAGGGTTGCGCATTTAAATTCAGTATTTTGGGCATCAGTGTTTTAATCTTTCAGTATTATAAGATTTCAGCATTCCAGTTATGGTATTTAGAAGTAGATCCATATATAAGATTAAGAATATGACAAAAATATATTTTACAACAAAACACACACACACACACACACACACACACATATATATATATATATATATATATATATATATATATATATACACATACACACACACAAAGAGAGAGAGGCTTCAACAGCATATTTCAGAGAAGAAAGTGGATTATCTAGAAAAAAAAATCTGCAAATACACACGAAGAATATGTGGACTCTACCCAGACAGTGATTGAAGCTCAGATTTGCAAAAAATAACTTTTTTCTAGGGGATTGCAGAGAGTTTGACTACTTAGCCATCATGATAATAATGTACAAGGATCCTAGAAAGAAAGTAGGACTGTTTTTGCCTAAATCCTGGTATCCATTAAAATGCAAGAGACAAAAGTATTTTTACTGTAACAGCCTTTCTACTTTCAAACTTATAAACAGATTAAGTTTTGAATATGATTTTGATTCGTGATCCATAAAATGAGTACATGACAAAAGTAAAAAGGTAACACATGCATTTGTACACACACACACACGCACACACGCACACACACACACACACACACACACACACACACACACACACACACACACACACACACACACACACACACACACTCACACACAAGCACATGTATACATGGTGCTCTGCTTCCAGAAACCATGATTCAACAAATCTCTGCCTTTAGCCATAACTTAGCACATAACTGTACTTGTACAAGGAAGGAATTCATTGATTCTGCCTCCATCATCAAGCAGCCCTAATTCTAGCAGTAATGTTCACCCATGCTAGTAATTCAGTCAAATTGCTTTTTTTGAGATTACAAAGCAGTCTGCATCCCTTATTGTAGTGTAGAGAAATTTAAAGTAGCACCACTTCCTGTGTTCTCACTGTAGTGCTGAAATTCAAGACAGTATGACTGTGCAGCCAGTTCCACAGAAAAGAGTTTACCTGTCAAAAAAGAGAGACTTTATTCTGGAGGTCATACTATTATGTGTAAATGGAGTTAAAATGGGCCCCCCTGAAGTTGTGGTCCCTGGTCGTCTGCCAATTTCACTCAATTAGAATCGTTGTTTACTATACATGTGTCTCTAGATGATCAACATACAGATTACTTTCTCATAGCACAAGCAGATCAACATGTTTATGTTACTGTTAGGATGGGGTAGGAATTTCCTGCAAGCAAAGGTGCTTTTTTTTGACTGGTAAAATAAGCCTCATGGCCTGGGTCTTAGAAGTGACTATTGTCTCATTCAGAACATGTTGTTTAGCTATGCCTCTAGCATAAGATTAAAATGCTGAAACTCCTATGAGATAAGAAATTAGATTTACATTTTGATTTTGAGGTTTTCAATATTGCACCCTACACAAAGAAATTCTGACAAATATAGTGTTACTATGGAAACAAAACAAATTAATCTCATCCTGGAAGACCAGTAATTCACAAAACAATAATACAATTATTTTTCAGATAGAGATGTGCACTACTCTACCATAATTTATAAAATGGGAGCATGCTTAGTGATGGGACACAAGGTGTTAATATATGACCATGTTGTGTCCATACAAAAAAAGAATTAAACTAGAAAAAAATCATCAAAAACTAATTGATTTCAAAAGCAAGTAATTAACTTGTTTTTCAATGTGACTTTAATTTTTGTGGGAAAAGTGCTATGCAACCCTATATAAGAGGTTTCATTTCCTGTACTCCTGGAATTAATGCATTATAGTCCAATGCTGCGAAGCCTTGAAGCATCTCTTTCAATCCTGAAGAGATGTATCCAAATCTTATACAGCTCACCATAAACTTTCCTGAGTACACTATTCATATTTTTATGAAAATTAAAGCATATACCCACAGTAGTATCAAGGTCTTTACAAACTTACTTTTTCTTAAGCTTTGGGTTATCTAAATAAAGAAAAAATGGAAAGTTTATGAGTCCCAAATAAGTCCACCGGTGATTGTTCCGTTTGACTACATTTCCTTGCAGTTCTGCTCGTTACATATTACATTCACCAAATGCAAGTGGCCGTTGTCTAAACATGTCGACAGTGCTGGAGGTTATCAAGCAGGTGTATAAGTTCTTCACTTTTCTAGTAGCATGCCAGTGACTTTACCTTACATTTAGGTGATGAAGAGTTCTACAGTTGTGTCCAACTGCATTCTGTTATACAGGGCTGTTAGAGACGCTGAGAGTCAAATTATTAGTAACTGAATGCTGAAAGTCTCAAATCTTGGACAATATTTAGTTCAATCACACCTGAAAGGCAACTGCCACAGTGCCTATTTCTTGAATGAAAGGCACAAGGAATGTGACAAATATTTTTCATAGAAAACCAGGAATACAGCAGTGTCAGAAATATGACACTAATTCATTTATTGCTTATTCTTAATTAGGAATATGCACTGCAAAAAATCTCTCTCTGGGGAAGATTCATATTTCAGTCCCCCTCCTATTTAGGTTTTAAGTGTAGTAATACATTTCTGAACACAAGCAGGACAGAAAGAAAGAAACTATGCCGTTAGCCTTATAATAAGAAAACATATAGTTGATTTATTCACTGTTGCCTTTGTGACAGTAGAGCATCTTTATAGACAGTGACTAAAAAAGAAGCTTTAAGAATGTTAATTGGTATACTGGATAAATGCAACTTAATTTCTGCTTCATATCTGCTTCATATCTACATTGCTTACTGTGCAGACCACTTGCTATACAGCAATTTACCAGCTACTAGAAATTTGTGTTATACATTGCAGATCCATTACATTACACGTTGCAAAACCACAGTATTATCTTACATTATTAGTGTCTGACAAAGCAGGTATGGATTAAAGTGTTTTTCATGCTTTTTTCAGTAATTGCAACATAATGTTGTTGTGCTTATTTTTTGTGTGATGCATGTAAAAACAAAACTGTGATCAGTGTCCTCAACTTATCTGTTGAAGCTGTAGTCAGTACACATTAAGGGCCCGGCTTGTGACTGAAGGGAATTCATCATGATCAATCCACTACCTCAGTAAAGGAAAACTTAGCAGATAAATATATCATGCTTATGTGCCCACATAATGGGCATTTATATTAGTGGTTATTACATGTCAGGTTCTCTTACTTGCACACATGTAGAGTGGCAACCTTACTACTACTGAAAACTATGAGATATTTTTCCACCTTGTGATTCACCGCAGAGGTGTATGTGGCTTCTTGTATTTCTGTGAGTTTAACTGTTTGAGTGCTTTCACTTAACTGATAATAGTTGTTACTAAAGTGTACTTGATTGCTTAACTCGATTGTTTTGCATTAAACACAAGATGAGGAATCCCCATAATACTCAAAAAATGTATAAAAAGTTTTTGTAATATGCTGACATCTGTCAGGTGTATGTGTGGGGTGATAATGGCTCTAAACCTACTGTCATTTTGGTCAACCAATGTAATTAAAAATATATATTAAGTCAAAGAGGACCCAAAATGTACCCCCGCAGCAGGTAGATGTTTATTGTTTCCCATTTAAAAACATGTCTATTAATGCACGCCCTGAATTTGTGCCTTTTAAACCATTTGATAAGCCATTTCATTACATGAAGGATGATTGATAAGAATGTTAGCCTAGTCATTAAGAGACAATAGAGAATTTACATTAAAGGCATTTGGGGGATCAACAAAGATCACTAAATCTGGAAACCCAGCATCAGCTGCATCTCTGACTTTGTCATTTTTTAGCTAAAACTTTGATTATATGAAGTCATGTTGGTTATTGTTAATTTTGGCAATACCAGGTAATCAAGAAAATGATACTGATGAATAGTAATCTTTCAAAATAGTTACCTATAATTTAGGATTAAGTCATTCATTCTAGGGCAACTACATTTCCACCTGTTTTAACCTGTGAATTTGTTCCCAAAGATACAACAGCTAATTTTAATTGCTCAGACAAAAATGTAGCTTTTCTTCTCCCTATTTGTGAGGAGTCTAAGGACATAAAAAAATATTACAAGACAATTGGAAAAGTATTTTAGGAAATGGTGAATCGGTATGAGTGGTGGGGAGCCACCCATTATTTATTTATAAAAAAGTGTCTAACATCAAATCTCTATTAGAGTTCAGTGAGGTTAATAATAGTTTATTTAATAGGGGGCCAGCTGGAACATATCCTTGTTAAGATTATAAACAGTGTAGATTCATTAATTCAACCCAAGTTGTTTATTTTGCACACCTTAATAAGTATGTGGTCAGTAAACAATGGTACAGCTGTAAGAGCACTGGTGTAGTTTATCTAGCCAACTGCTCAAACTGTGCTAGTCATTATGTTGGTAAAACCATCAGACCACTTTTTAAGAGGATTATGTTGCTATTAAAAAGGTGATGTTAACAATGCTTTGGCCAGGCATGCTTGTGAGTTCAATTTTAAAAACATTTTTTTTTTTAGTTTTGGATAGTATAGATCACAGAAAGTTTATTGCCAAGTTTAATCATTTTTGGGGGAAATGAAAGAGTTAAAATGGAAAATTGCACTCATGGCTGGCAAAAAATGATTTTAATATTATTAATTTTCAATGTTTATTGAAGAGGACGGTGCAGTGGTGTAGCAGTTTGTGCTGTCACCTCACAGCAAGAGGCTCTCCAGTTAAATTCTCAGCTGGGCTTCCTTCTCTGTGGAGTCAGCATGTCCTCCCTGTGTTCATGTGGGTTTCCTCCTACATTCCAAAGACATGCAATAGGCAGATTGGACACTCTAAATTGTCCCTAGGTGTGAGTGCATGCGTGTGAATGTGTGGCACACCATCTAAGGAGGGTTGAGCATTGGGATAGCAACCCGATTTCGTAAAACCCATACCTGCTATGGAAACAATGAGTGCTGAAGGGTGCTTGTTGCCTGATGTGCTGAATGCATGGGAGTGAATTCATGATCCAGGTTTATTGAAGAACAAATAGCTTCAGAAGGTCCCTTTAAATATGCTGCATGGGTGGGCTTTTAATACTTCACATTTAAATATTCATATATTTAAATTACTGTTGGAAATGGTGTAATTTTCTGCATAATTATTGGTTGCTTTTTTATCATTGTTAGCATAAATTTGAAAAGTTTTTGCACTGTCAATTAGTTCTGATGAAGTTCTTGTATTAAAAGGATGAAGGTGCTTAACTTTGAAACATGGGTGGTTCATTTCCAAGTTTGCAGCATATATTTTAATTTACCTAGATTGCTTGCAAGATTGATTGGTCTACACTAAGTAAGGTCTTTTCTGTCATCACTTTTATAAATTGGATTTACTTCAGCTTGCTTACAAGAGAAGAGAATTTATCCATACTGATTAAAAGTATTACATAAGGCTCATAGAACTGGACAAAGGTAATCCCTTCATCACAAAAATCAGTTTCCCCATGATGCCATTGTGTCCATGATGGCATTGCTTTTAACTTTGGGGAAAACATTGTACAGTTTTGAATCTGCATAAATACGATTATTAATATCTGTAGCATCAGTATGACTTAGAGAGTTGCTCCCTAGGCCCATGGGGATCTGGCATGCAGTTGCTATTGTCAGTGGGATTTGCATGTGTCCAATTCCAGGAAGTGAAATTGTTCTAAAGCACGTAGGTAGAAAAAAAATGAGTAGAGTCTACTACTTCTATCAGCAAAATTAGATAAAAACACTCAGTATGTCGAAATATGAAATATACTCACAGAAACTATAAACGTCTTCATTGGAATAACTATCACTACCTGAGAAATGTCATGCAAATAGGAAATAGCTATACATTTTAAGAAATGACTGAAATATATTGAGAAATGTAACCTTTAAATTCCCAGTCCCATAAACCCTGGGTACTTGGCAAGGAGATGTAAAGAGAAAGATAGATAGATAGATAGATAGATAGATAGATAGATAGATAGATAGATAGATATACAGATAGATATGTTTATGTGTGTGTGTGTGTGTGTGTGTGTGTGTGTGTGTGTGTGTGTGTGTGTGTGTGTGTGTGTGTGTGTGTTTCTGTATGTATGTATGTGGATCTAGTATTTATGGCCGAATGCATAAATCACCAAATTGCAAACAGCCGAACACTAAGCAATGAAAACACACCACTATGAAAACACATTCCAGCGAATCACTAATCACTGAAAAGAACACAATGGCAGGTACCAGACAGAATTCAAGACATAAACACAGAATGCAGTTCACAAAGCTTTATTAATATGTTTTTTTTAACAAGATAATGAAGTGTAAACAGAGTCCAGTTCCATTCATATTTGCAAAAGATTAGCAATTGCTTTCACGTAATCAAGGGGAGTGTACTATTCTCTATTGGAGAACAAAGTCTGGAATTGCTCTTGCTGACAAATAAGGGTCCTTTTCTTTGGAGTATGTAGACTTGCAGCACACATCCTACACCGTACTTCATCCACCCTGTTCTGTTCACGGCTAATAGCCTGCAAAATGCTGTACACATCAAACAAATGCTTCCCTGCTATACAGCAAAGCTTCCTGTGCCATGCTTCAACAGCATTCTGGGTCCTGGGCAGGTTTAACTCATTTAACACACTGATGTTCCAGAATTGCACAGGAAATAGTGGAGGGAATCTGATAGAATTTGTAGTCCTAGTATTAAGGTATCTAGGCTTTCCTATCAAATACCAGTCCTCAAAATACTTTAAGAGCGGCTTGCCCACTACAGGAAATTGCGCTTTTAACATAACAAATGTGTCTATGACTTTATCCTCTGATAGGAAAGCTAAGGCTGCCAACTGCTTGACACATTGCTGGAAGTGAATGTCTGAGTTGTATAGTGAAGCCAGTCCCAAATCCTGAATTATCTGCCAAATGTTTCTTCCAAAATGGAAGAAACAACCCTTGCACACCACTCCATTAATATTCCGGTTTATGCTCTGAATGGCTGCAGGCTCAAAGTCACACAAGACAAATGACATCTCTAGATGTAGTTTGCGGTCATTAAAGAACTCAAAAATGCATCTCCACATTAAACTGTATGCATGTAATGACTTCTTATTCATTAAGCAGTACATTAGGGGTACACTCCTGCTATAAGCACTGTACTTGACAACACTATGAATGGTGTACAATTGCCTACATTCTGCACCTCTTTTGAAGTAAGTGCCATCCATTAACCGTATCTTTGTGACTGTCATGTCTTGCAAATTTGCATCTGTTGTCAGCACTAGCATCTTGAAATGATTGCTCATATCTTCACAGGACTGTTTTAGGAATACACCATTTTTAAGTGGGAATTGGGTGACATCAATGTTGAATAGATCTAATGCAATACAATTTACACCACATCTTCCCTTAGAACGGACACGCTTAACAGTCTGAAGCATGGATCATCTGTTAGGCAAATACAGTGCAAATTCCAGGGAAGTGGAGGCTACAGCATCGTCTACGATGACACATGGTGTATCTCTGGAAAGGGATGCCCTTTGCTTCAACTCTGTTCTAATGCGATATTTCTCCACTTCTTGTGGTTCACCTGCGTGGGAATGCTCAACAGATTTAACAAGCTCTTCATCATCGGTTACAGAGATACTGATGGCTCTGCCTGTACATTTACCGGTAATTTTATACTTGCAATGCCATTATTTATGCATTTTAGTCTTTTTCTCTAACTGGTAGACATATCCGTCTAATACCAGTATTTCTCCACCTCGTTGAGACTTTTCAGTTTTGTAACCTTGTCCCAGGACACCGGGCGCTAACCTACACATATCAGCCATGTCCCTTAGCATGGTAGTGCTAGTTCACTCATGATGATTTGATACTTGTAACCTTAATGGCTGTGTGAATTACCAGATTACCACTTAATTGCACTCTGCTGTTTTTGGTGATTAGTGATTCAGTGGAATGTATTTTCGTACTAGTGTGTTTTCGTTGGTTAGTGTTCAGTTGTTTGCAATTCGGTGATTTATGCATTTGGCCATAAATACTACTAGATCCATGTATGTATATATGGATATATATATATATATATATATATATATATATATATATATATATATATATATATATATACATATATGTGTGTGTGTGTGTGTGTGTGTGTGTGTGTATATGTGTATATATATATATATATATATATATATATATATATATATATATATATATATATATATATATATATATATATCCATATATGGGTCCCATTCAGATAACTGAGTTTTCAAAAAGTCAATGTTCATATGGTCAAAAACATATGACCGACTTTCAGAAAAGTTGAAGTATTTGTATGGAGATTGCAGTACAGTCGCGAATGGGGAATTTACATTTTCCTCACTGTAGTGTGATATCCGAGTTAATATAAATCATTTGCAGGGCGGTATAGGTGGTGCAGGGGGGTTGCCCCCCTCAAAAGAAGCACACAGATTTGGGCTGTTTTGTTAAGTATGACTTTTCAGAAAATCGATGATATGGCCTTCAGCATATTAAGCTTGATTTTCTGAAAAGTCAGTCTTCTGTCATACATCCATATTTACATGCAGACACACACACACATATATATTTATATATTATATATAAGGAATACATTCATTTGATTGAAAACTCAAAATACTCAAAAGCACAAAATATTAGAACTCAAAATATTGAAAACATATTTAATGCAAAGGAGAGACAAGCTCATCTACACCCTCATGTGAGGGGCATAGGCCCAGACACATCCTGACTCCATCTCCAGGATCGTACAACAGTGGAGAAATGTGAGATTCCCATTATCTATATTTTGAATTTCAACATTTTGAGCTTTTCAGTGTTTTGAGTTTTCGATCAAATGAATGTATTTTATATATACACATATATATATATATATAAACAAACCCATAACCAAGCAAAGCATTTCAAGTAGCTGAGCTATAAAGCAAATAAATGCATGTTCATATTCAGACACCTCCTTTATTCTACTCAAAGTATTGGTGGAGTTAGACTTTTCCTGGCACTTAACAAGCATACAGTACAGTACAGCACAGTAGTAATTCTGAAGCGTGCACCAGACCATCACCGGATGCAAACCTGCAAGCAATTTGGAATCTCACCAATTCACCAATAGCATGTTTTTGGGATGTGAGACCTTTTAGCTGGAGGCCTGAGAAGAATAGCTCTACACCAAATACATGCATTAAGTTTAATAACATTTGTCAGAGTAAGAAACAGGAGTAAATGTCTAATAAGAAAATTAGAAACAATTATCAGTTAATGGTTAGAATACAAAAAGTGCATGTTACAGAAAAGAGAAAATAAATAAAATATCTTCAACTTTAAGAACAGCTTAAGTTGAGCTACTGCAGCACAGATATACCTTATTTGCATTGCACATATTATATACGGCTTCCTAACTTTTACTCGACTCATATGAGCCCAAATGGCATACAATCGGACATAAGATGTCGATCATCCAAATTAGCGAACATTTAAAATAAGAACAAGAGGAACATGAAAGTGAAATGTTCAATGAGATAGTAAGGTGATGTCAGAGGGTGTATACTGCTGTGGGTTAAAAATACTGTTGCACCAACTGCTGCTGACTTGCTTCTTCTTGGTGTAAGTCTAAATGAGATGATGCATTTCAAGGCAGAATCATGAGGGAGTACGGGACTACACTTCCTCAATCATTGATGACAGCTTTTCAGTTATACATCTTTCATATAATGCTTAACTTCTTTTGTAACTGTGTACCATGCTGTGCAGTCACTGTTTTACAACAAAAGCTAGCTATTTCTGTAGTAAGACTACATAGGCAACAGACAAAGGAAATCATTAATTCTTCTGTTACTTATATTACTGGCTCTACAAAATTTAGACAATAAATGACACTTGTTTGCCATTTAGTAAATATCTCTCCAATTTTGTTAAAATATTTTCTTGTGTATATAAATGAACGTGTACCCAATTCTACTGATTAATGTAACTTACCTCCTTCCATTTATTTTCGCCTCTGACACAGCCATCCTTCACAGCTTTCCCACATCTGAAAAATCTGATGCAAGCTTCAGGAACTAAACTGCTAGTCAGTAAATTTATCTTCTTTTCACCTGTTTTTTGTTTTGCTTTCTACCCAGATAAAGTGGATATTTTGTTGCTGATAACTATAATTTTGAACTGAAAAGTGCCAATGATATTTTGTTTTTCCACGGCTGGCTTAATTGTAGTCTTTTAATTTAAAGCAGGTGATGGAAGTTAAAGCTAAGATAGGAATGTAGCCTAGAGCCAATAACTGCATACATTATTAATAACATTAATTTAAATATTTAAAACTGCTTACAATTTGATCTCAGTTATTCATTTTTTTCAGGATAGATACACTACCTCCTGAAAAAATATAAAAGAAAACCATAATAAAAAGAAAGTCAAGAGATCCTGAAAGAAACACAAATGGTTGTTTCTTATCTATAATTTTATGATACTACATTTAAAAGTATCCAATATATCCCATTTTACATTCAGAAACAGCCGTTATGAACTTACAGTAATGACAGATCTGCTTGATTACTTTCCACCTTTCTCTATTCAGTAAGACTGAAGCCATCAAGGCTTAGGCAACTTAGGTTCTGAAACCATTCCTGGATATAACACATTCCTCCTTTAGCTTTAGTGACCTCTGCTCTAGTAACCTTTCCAGACCTCAAATTTTCTATTTAAAAGTGAAGCACATAACAAGGTGCTATCTGTATTAGGCATGAATGCAGAAACCATAGTTGTCTGAATACCTACATTTGCTTAATGGTTAGGGAAGGAATGTGGGTATATTAAATAAACTGGCCATTATTATGTTGCTCTGGCATTATAGTAAGTACATAACTTTTTGTACCTGACATTATCAAGTCCATTTTCATCAACCACTGCACAGTGTCCTAATCTTATCTTTCTGTACAAATATAAAAAAGCATACTTCAGATGACTGCGGCCTAGAATTAAGATAGAGGTCTTATGCTCACATCCAACTTATAATGTCCTGTGAAAGTATTCAAAGAAGCCCACATAGCAGCTGCAGAAAAAATCAATTTGGATTCAGTTTTTTTAAAAAATCTTTGCTTGATTGTACAGTGGAGATAGCATAGGTTCATAGGTTCATCGGTAGGTACTAGGCTATTGGCCCAAGGGCCTACGCAAGCTTAGCCAACAAGGTTCCCTGGCTTACGCCACCCAAGAAAATGATTTTCCTGTGCCACTGTCGAGCAAAGACACAGAAGTGATCCCCGGGGTGTATTTCCTATTTCCCATCCACTCATCAAGATTTTTCTTGAAGAGTGCTAATGAAGAACTTTGCTTGACATAGATGGTTAGCTTGTTCCAGAGTATGGGAAGTCTCTGGGACAGGAATCTATCCCTCCAGTATGTCCTGTTTATTGTGGTGACAAGGTTTAGGTCCCTAGAGCATGTGGCTCAGAGGGATTGAGATTTCTTTAGGTGTAGCATGTCCAACAGCTCTGGGTTTGACATAGCTTTATATGTTAGGCAGAGATCACCTCGGTGTAGGCGATATGCCATGGAGTAAAGCTGGAGTTTCTTTGAGACGGTCAGTGTAGGGCATTTGTTTGAGGCCAGTAATCCTCTTTGTGAGGTACTTCTGTGGCCTTTCCAGCTGCTGCAGATGTATTGTGAGGTACATTCCAAAAGGGGCGTTGTACTCTATAATGGGTCTAAAGAGTGACGAGTAGAGGGGAACAATGACCTCTTTTTTCCTGGATGAGAACCCTTTTATGATGAGGTGTGCCACGCAGAAGGACTTACTGACTTCTGTGGCGATGTGACTATCAAAGGACAGACTACTGTCCACCTGGATCCCAAGTTTTCTTTATCACACATTCGGTGTTAAGTAGATTGCTGCCTATGTGGTAGTTCATGGTTACAGAGTTTTTACCAAAGGGGATGACACTGCACTTTTTGGCACTGAGCCTGAGGCCATGCCTCTGACACCAGTTTCTATTTCTTCTTCATCTTCACTGGCTAACACAGTTCTGGTCAATGCTAATGTTTCATCTTCTGACAAGGATATTAAACCCTTAGACAGGCTTGATAAGAACATTTTCTGTTCTTCATCTGCCACATGCAGAATCCTGTTTTACTAGGCTAATATGTTGAAGTACATGCTGACTGGTGTACACAGTTTGAGGAACTTCTCTGCCACATTATCCTCAGAAGGTGAGTCTTTCTAAACATTACTACTGTTGCTCTTTCTCAAGTGTCTAAAACATTCCTCCAAGAGTGCGTAAGATTGTGCTTACTCTATGTCTAGTGCTACAGCTACTGCTAATATGATGAGACATTTTGCCTAGGTACATAATTCTGATAAAGTAAAATCTGAGATTTTAAATTCTCCTTTGAATAAGGAGGTTTTTGTTTGGCCCTTCTGCTACTCAGGTACTTAAACAATTTGAATAAAAGAGGCAAAGTGATCCAGAGAATTACTAAGGTTTTTCCATGGCATTTTTTCCAGCCCCGCCAAAACTCCCTGTGTTTTTTTTTTAAAGCAAAACAAGAAACCCAGGAAGCTTCTAGAGCAGACCAAGATTTGAAATGAAATGGAAAGAGGTTCCAACAAAAAACAAGGAAACTTTTAGAAAAGTGTAAGGCCTCCACCTTGGAATTACTATGCCTGTATTATTCATTTTTGATACTTTTCTGCCCCTTGTTTCTGAGGATCTGTCTCAGCGAAGCCCTTCTGTAGGATGCCCACATCATTTGGGGACCTGACTATGGCTCCTAGTTTGTAGTCATCTGCGAACTTCATTAGCCAGAGGCCTTCTGTGTTAGCCTGCACTTCAGAGAAGTAGATATCAAACAGGAGAGGTCCCAGAACGGAACCCTGTGTTACTCCACTCAATCAAAACTTTGAGGAATTTTTCTTAAAAATTCTAATATCATCCTAAAGCTCCCCCAGCAAAGTGACTTTGAACATCTTGGAATCTCATTAATTACAAGTAAACTCTAAAGTGTTTGGTAAAGAAAAAAAAATACAGCAGAAAGATTGAACTTTATTGTAAAAGTATGACTATAATGTTTTGTAATATACACAGGAATTCATTAACAATGCATACATGTGCTAAAGCTAACATGATTGGCTGTCTTTGTATTATGAGCAGCATTGCTCATCGAATATGCAAGACTCCAAGCAATCCCTTGCTCGTGGACAGAACACATGCTCATGGCAATGTTTAAGGTGGAGTGCTATGAAGGTTTGCTGGTCTCATTGTTTTGATTGAGATGGTAGGTCATGTAATCCTATTGTTTATATTCAGACTGCTTTTATTCTGAGAGCTCAGATTTCAGTACCTTGGGGGGAAGGTAATTTAACATTTCAGGAAATAGTTTCCTCTGTGTGGTCCTTTTATCTGTAACCTCATGCTGATAGGACAGCTTTATCACATCACTTTGAAATGTAGCACAGTAGTGTTTCTATAAGCTATTTCTTTTCCTATGTGTCAAAATTGTTTGCTCTCACTTTGTAGGCAGCCTCAGCAGTTGACTTTTTTCTTTAAAATTTTCTGCAACATAGTTGCCTGGTTGTTTGAGATTATGGATCATGGAAACAGGTGTAGGGGATACATTTTATTACCTGGCATAGAGCAGCACTGATCATTTACTTATGTAGCTGCTTATTGAGGTGCTTTTCATATACATCTCTCATTCTGTTGCTGTGGTGGGTCTTACTGTTATATAGGATAAGGACATAATAATTATGGGAGATATCCTTAGATGTACAGTGCAGAAAACATTACTGCTGATGGAGGAGGAATAATCAGGATGCAATTGAAAAAAGAACAGAAAGTAAACAGATTGCAACTGGGATGCTGTCTTGCAGATGTCAGAGTGATAAGCAAAACAATCTATGAAGTAACAAACCAAAAACAGCCAGAAGAGCCAGTTCAAAGGTAGACAGAACATTTTTTTCCAGCACAAAATAAAAATCCCAAAAAGTGTCACCTGTTTAGTAGATGGCCTTATATGTGAAAAAAAAAACTTTGTAGAACAACTTTAGCAAAGTCTGAAAAGAAAGAGGAGGATCCATGGGGAGACATGCTGAAATGGCTGACAAGTACCCCTTGTTAAAGGAGTAAGACAGACCAGAGTCTAATAACTCATAAATATTTGAGGACCAGTGGCACATAAACCTTTACTGGGCTCTGATTATCAGTGCAGCATCAACTAGAAAATCTCTTCCCTTAATATTATAAGATTTCCTAGTAGCAGGTTTTCTTGCCTTCTTTAGTACCTGCTGCACATCCTCAGAAACAAGGGGCAGAAAAGTATCAAAAATGAATAATACAGGCATAGTAATTCCAAGGTGGAGGCCTTTCCCTTTTCTAAAAGTTTCCTTGTTTTTTATTGGAACCTCTTTCCATTTCATTTCAAATCTTGGTCTGCTCTGGAAGCTTCCTGGGTTTCTTGTTTTGCTTTAAAAAAAAAACACAGGGAGTTTTGGTGGGGCTGGAAAAAATGCCATGGAAAAACCTTAGTAATTCTCTGGATCACTTTGCCTCTTTTATTCAAATTGTTTAAGTACCTGAGTAGCAGAAGGGCCAAACAAAAACCTCCTTATTCAAAGGAGAATTTAAAATCTCAGATTTTACTTTATCAGAATTATGTACCTAGGCAAAATGTCTCATCATATTAGCAGTAGCTGTAGCACTAGACATAGAGTGAGCACAATCATACGCACTCTTGGAGGAATGTTTTAGACACTTGAGAAAGAGCAACAGTAGTAATGTTTAGAAAGACTCACCTTCTGAGGATAATGTGGCAGAGAAGTTCCTAAAACTGTGTACACCAGTCAGCATGTACTTCAACATATTAGCCTAGTAAAACAGGATTCTGCATGTGGCAGATGAAGAACAGAAAATTTTCTTATCAAGCCTGTCTAAGGGTTTAGTATCCTTGTCAGAAGATGAAACATTAGCATTGACCAGAACTGTGTTAGCCAGTGAAGAAGAAGAAGAAATAGAAATAGATGTGGGGTCAGACCAGAGGTTAGAAAACAAAATACTTATTAGACTGAGGAACTTTATAAAATCTCTGCATCTTTTTAAGGACTAAAGATTGTCTATCAGGATCATTGTGAGCAGAATAAATAAAGTCCTCCAAAGTTGGCATAGCAGGTGAAATTCATCCTAGACACAGTCACCTGGACACTGTCTCAGAAAAAGAAAACTCTATAGTAGAAATAGGAGAAATCTTCTCCTCAAAACCAGAGTTAGGTGCTTGTGAGGAAAATACAGAAGAAACCCTGTCCTGTCATATCAGAATCTTCTGATAAAACATCCTCAGGACTTCAGTCTGCAAGGTAAGTAATTCATCTTTATTAACAGATCCACCGTCTTTAGATGTATGTCATATATTTAATTCTTTTTTTCTGGGAACATCCCTAGAAGGAAACCAACTGAAGAAATGCCACTTCAACCTGGAGAACAAATTTCTTAATCCAGTCACCTCACACTGTGAAGAACCTACAGGAAAAACTTCCACATCCATAGCTGATGGTTCTCCTATGCCTGGTTTGGACACTGGAACAAATGCAGAAGATGTGGCAAGCCCATGGTCCATGATGGCAGAAAGGACTACACTAAACATTCCTGGAGAAACCAGCGAGTGGTCTAAGTAACAAGCTGCGGCTATTGCAGAGTCACTCAGCAACAGCAGAGAAGCAGACAGAGTCTACAGTACAGCCAAGGGCTCTTTATTTTGTTTTTTGTTTTGTCCTTTTAGGTACAGCAGGAGGAGGGACTATAGGACCAGTAAGAGTATCCATGTTCCTGCCAAATGAGAAGTGTGTTTCTTTTTTGTTTGTTTGCTTTTTTTTTTTTTTTTTGTATGTGCTGTTGGATCAACTCATTTGGAAGGTAAGTTCTCACTTTTTTCTTCACAAGCAATACACACACACACACACACACACACACACACACACACACACACACACACACACACACACACACACTTCACAGGGTCCTTTTTAGAAAGTGTAACTGAATTAAGTAAAAATACAGGTATGTTGACACAATATATACACATACATAATAATTTAATTCCTTCAATTCACAGATAAAAAGTACAAAATCAGCCCAAGTTTTTTTTCACAAAATGTGGCCGAGCCATAGTTAATAAGTCACAGCAACAAAAAGGACTTTTCTAATAAGACTTTTACACTACTATGGCACAATAAATTGTTGGTATTTTGAGAGAGACATAGTTCCAATTACTTGTCACCAAACAGAAAAAACATTATTTCAGTGTGGTAGAATTCACCAAAGGGGACCTAATTGACAGGTTCAGCCCAAATTTCTCCCAACATCCTCTGTAGTCCAAAGGAAATACCACATATCACAATCCCCCCAACCATTATAAGGGGACAGGTCATCAATGCACTTTCCAAGGCTAACAACACTGCATTGATGGGCCTGTTAGCATCCTGGGATGTTTAGTAACTAGCATAAAACATGACCCCTCTGGTCCACTTTAATCACTTTTCAACTGAAGCCTTCAGTCAGGTTTTGTGCCCAAGGAATGGAAGATGTCTACAGTCATTCCTCTGCACAAAGGATGTCCATCTACCAGTCTGGGTAACTACAGGCCTGCAATGCCCCATGCACTGGCCCAGTAATCAAGAAGCCTCAATCCTCACCACTGGCAACAACTAGGGGATGTACACATTGGGAGGATGACAAGTACACACACAGTAAAGTGCAATTTCCCTTAAGAGCACACAAAGATCACAGTCAATCTGGGGCTGGTTTCTCCCTCTTTCTCCAGATCCCCAATAAGACTCTCTACTGGCACAGCTATAGGGTTAAGATCTCAGTTGAGGGGCCAAGCTGGGAGCTCCAGCTCCGTCTCTGTCCAACCAGTGCTTCATGTCCCTGCCCAAGTAGCTGACACACACACTTTGAGATTTGATTTATATACAAGCACACACACACATATACACACACACACCTGGGAAAGGCTGGCACAGGTTTTTCTAGGTTAGCTTGGATGGCATCATTTTTTGTCACCTGACTTCAGTTCCCAGGCTAAAACAGAAACTAACAGAATTTAACATCTCTATGTTGAAAATACATATCTGTCAGATGTTTGCAGATCTTGGAAGTCGTAAAACAATAAAACACTTTTACATTTGAAACCTAGTAATTATTTCTCTTTCTAGACAATACAAAAACATCTAGTTCTAGACATTGTGTCTGCTACTGAACTGAAACTGAACATTTTTTTATGGCCCAGCTATAAAGTAACTTAACTTCAACTATTTTTCAGATTAATCTTCTATGTTCCAGTAGGGTACACCGTGGATATATTTTAGCTCAGTGCATCACATACGGTTCTGTATAAATCATATCAATATTCACAAATGACATAGAATTATTTCAAAATTCCATATAGCTGGGCTGGAAAATATTTCCCTATATCACAAGGCCCATAAATCTTACCGGCCTCATATTTAAGTCCATGGAAAGAATCATCATGGATATGATGAATGAGGACATAAGTAACCTGCTGGACCCATCACAGTCAGCTTTGTTAAAGGAAGGTTACGCCTATTAAATCTGGTGGATTTTTCTGAGAGGGCCATCAAAGCACTGGATGAAGGTAAGACTATGCACACAGCTTACCTTGACTTGGCCAATGCATTTGATACAATACCCCACTCGGGTATTACAGACAAGCTCACTAATTTATGTACAAACACTTTTATCACTCACTGGATAGCCAACTTACTCACTGATTGCACCCAGGAGGCCAACTCCATAAAGAGGCCAGTCACTATTGAAGTCTTTCTGGGCTTGGTACTGTGCCTGCACTTTTTTGTCCTGTATTTCTCTGAAATGGAAGCAAATGCTGAAGGTTTATGGCTGACTGAGTTTGCAGGTCATTGCAAGCTGCGGATTATCATCAACTTCCCTGCAGACAATAGCATTCTTCAAAAAGGCCTATCTCTGACTATCAAGTGGTGCCAAAACTATGATGTTAAACTCAATGCTAAAAAATGCATAATTGTACCATATGGGAAGTCAACCATTCTGGCTAATTAACATGTTGATAATACACCCCTAAGAGTTGACCCAGTGGTCAGGGATCTGGATACACACATAGACAGCAGCCTCATCTTCAACTGCCATGTGGCCACAGTGGTGAATAAATTATTTTATGTTGTGCAACTTATAAGTAAGGGCATGGCATCTAGGTCCAAAGAGGTCATTATCCCACTGTACTTTGCCCTTATCAGATCAATTATGGAATACAATGTTTGCTTTGATATGCACCTTACCAGGCACATGCAGCAAATAGAGTGAACTCAGAGATTTTTTACAAAGAGAATACAGGGTGTAACAAACTACCTTCTGCAGAGTGCCTTAAAACCCTTTCCATCTACTCAGTCTCCTATAGATTGATTAAGGGGTGATCTATGCCTGGCTTACAAGGCATCCATAAACCCCACACTTATGAATCTCCTACATATTGGTAAGTCAAAAAGTATCAGAACAAGGTATAGAAGCCTGAATTTTGTCTGTGACTTAAACAGAACTTGCTGGAGAGATAGATATGTGTCCCAGAGACAATCACTCCTATGGATCAGGCTTCCCTTCCCTCTGAAGCTGCTTTTATCTACTACCCAGTGTAAGTGCCACCTAGACCAGTGGATGGGGAATAGGAAATTTAAAACAGGTCTGACACCCATGTCTCTTATGGACAGATGTAACCTATAAATGACTGGACCTAAATATCCTATTTGGATACAGGACATCATTATTCTTTTGAAAAAACTTGGCTAGGCTTAGAAAGGCCCCCCTGAGTTGTTTACCTAGTAAAAATTTATGAATCTATGAATCTGCCAGAAATGGAAGATCTGAGCCAAACAATGATCCTGTGAACCCCAGAGATGTGAGAAGGTATTGAAGAAATTGGCACCTGGGTTGCTGTGTCTCGAGATCCACGGGGTGTATATGTGGAGCCGAGCCATAGGTGTTTGAAGACTGACCAGCCATTATACAGTGGGCAGGATATAATGCAAACAATCTACAGACTATTACAGCAGTGAGAATGTTGAGATTGTTGAGAATGTTGAATGATGAGAGCATCATGGTTGCGTTATAAAGCATGCAACAGCAAAGTCAGCTTCCAATACTTGACATCTGGAAAAGACAGACTATTGTGCCACACTGATGAGGAATCATCCTTGGTCCTGTTCCTGATACAAAAACAATGCTTCAAGGAGAGGGTCTGTAACTGGTCATCTGTAATACCATTTGTTCTGCTAGGATGCCACCAAGCCAGAATTTTAAGGAGCTAATGCAATGATACTTTAAGTGCCATGCCCAAAGTAATCAAAATCTCCTATATACTTGTAAAGGGGGTTTAAACTACATCCGTCTTGCACAGTGGTGGTAGGTGCTGATTGTGGAAATTAGGGTAAAACTTGGCTAGGATTCTAAGTGCCCTAGGGTCATTAGCCTAGTAACCTCCTATGATCCTATGAATGGTTAAGGGAAAAAATCAGTGCTACTCTTCCACTTTGCTTTTTCCTACATCCTTTCAAAATGACCTAACTGATATGGACGATGTTATAGTAATGGTAAAGAAAATATTTGTATTAAGCTGAAAGTCTGGGGGATATAGATCCTCCAAGGTGTGCTTCAGAATTTTCTTAAACACAACCTTTTCATCCACTGATGGCCTGAGCAAAAATCAAGATTATGAAAAGAAGTTTGATGTTACTTTTCCACTTTGCTTTTTCTCTGCATCCTTTCAACACACCCTAATTGACCAGGACTACACTGTGATAACTTTGGAGGAAGTAATGCAACAAGCCAGAGGTCTGGGTGGTACTACCTCCCAAAAAGCCATGGAGTTTCTACATACTGTGAGGTGCATTTGAAGTCTTTTTAAAACAACATTTTAATCCAACTATTGCCTGAACAAAAATTATGATTAAGGAAAGGAAATTCAGTCTTACTCTTCAGTTTTGTTTTTGCGATATCCTTTCAACATACTCCACCACTACTAAATGTGTAATGCAACCTTGATAGGTAAGGAGGCCCCACCAAGCCCCAAGAAACTCTGAAAGTCTGGATGTTTGGTGGTGCACCCTATATCTTAGTCTTTGAATGATGGCTGCTTAACCTAACAAAATGACCAGATGGTCACATTTAATATCATACAATCAATCCCCACACGTAAAAAGCAGTTATAGACACTTTTGTGCACAAGTCAGAAGTCCCCACACCACACATTAAGTATTCCAATTTGCTTCACATAAGTTACACTTATTGTGCAAATGTATATTAGTACTGCATAGCGAGGTAGTAGCAGTTTAAAATGACAAGAGACAATGGTCTTTTACTTTCTACAGACAGCTCCCACCCCCACCCAGCACTGCTTCTGTGTGACTTCAGATATTTAATTGTGATAAAAATCATGGTTGTCATTTGTATTTATGTTAAAAAGGATAACTCATGAAAGTATTCCAAGTTGTTTCCATACTTGTCAACCTCTTAGGACCATGATTCTAAACACAGCTGGAAACAGATGGGGGGACAAAAGCCCAAATTCAAAGAAAGAAAGGTTTTGCATTAGTGTACATTTACTGAAGGCTAGGAAGTCTGAAACACAAATGCCTGCCATTATTTATGGACTTCTGTCTTCAATGGTTTGCCAATCCCCCCCCCAAAAAAAAATTATTATGATCTGAACAAAAATATGAGGCAATAATCTGGATATTTTGTGAAACTCTGGACAGCTGAGAAGTATATTTTACCATATAAATCAGATCCTAAAATTTCAAATAAATGAGAAAGTTATTCATATTCTTCCCCAGACAGACAGGCCAGCATATTTTCCCTCCAAATTCATTTAGTAAACAGAACAGCAGGTTTTCCAACAGCAACAGTTTTTCAACATTGAACTTTAATGTTTGGCATTTTTACTTTCTGCAGTCCTCAGTAATTTAGTAAAAAATAAATAAAAATAATATTTGAGACAGCAGGGCAAACATACTGAATATGTCAGAGACGTTTTGCAAAATAGAGAACAGCTAATCTGAAATGTCTGGTTTCTTGCCAGTAGTCATATTAAAAGATTGAAACTTGTCTAATGCTATGAATTGACAATTGTATAGTGTTCTCTTTGTGCTGGATCCACATTCAAGTTTGTTGATTTCTTGCCTTGGTCCTGCCCACTTTCTGCCTGATCTGTTTTCTAGGTTGACCATGGGTGGGATTACGGATGAGACCAACAAATTGAGTGGCAAGTCTCTAGGATGCAGTGCTTTCTCCCTAGGGCATTGCAGTTGCTGTTTCTTCACATAGAGATGTTGTATGCCATTTCCTTATAAAAAGAAACTCTTTGCTTCTTGACTGTAAGAAAATAAATACCTAAAAAGTGCTCCTTTCTAAAGCAGCAACAGCAGCACCCTAAGCGACTGCCTAGTTTGCATATGTGCAAGTCCAGCCATGCACAACAGCCAACTGTATATTTCCACAATGACCAGGGTGAATAAATGCAAAGTGTACACTGCATGGCCTGAATACATATCTGTACAGAAAAATAATAAATTAGTTTATTTTGGTAATGCCTGTCCTGTGTATCCTACCATTCTACTAGCCTTTGCCAGATAAGGGACATTCAGTTCAGTAGTAGAGCCGTAAATGAGAACACAAGGGATGCATCTGTACTTTCCAAAAATATACTTTTGTGTGTAAGTCATTCACCTTGCTCCTAGTGGTGTTAGAGTATGGGACTCTGCCAAAAATGCTGTGAATATTGCAGCTTTATTAGCTGTACAACAAAGCCCCCTGTGACTGGCATTGACAGCTTCTCTTTCTTATTTTTTAGTTATCTATTCATTTACCTACTTAGCGGGAAAATCAGACTGGGCCAAAATTTAATTAATATTAAGTAGTGTGTGGAAAGGAGTAAGCCTGACAAATGCCACTGCTGCACAAGGACCCATGGGCTTTACTATGGTGATGAAGGCCTACTCCTATATACTGTTATCATGTTGCAAACCACTAATTGCAATAAAGAATGGTTTAATAGCATACCTCTCAATTTAATAAAACAAAAAAATCTGGACAAAGCTGTAAATAATGGGGGGACAAAGGCTCTTACAAACTTAGAAAGATTAAGAGTTTTTGCATTAGCATGAATTTTCTGAATGGTATAAAGTCTAAAACTCAAATGTCTATCATTTTCTGACTTCAACCCTCAATGATTTACCAAAGATTTGCCAGAAAAATCACAATTTTATAAAAAAATACTGACACTATGAGGCATTCTGTGAAAATCTCTACATTTGAGAGGTATTTTTAACAGCAATGCTGCTTCTCATAAGGTGGCACCCATCTCTCATTCTAAATCTGAGTTTCCACCAGGACTGGAAGGTCCATGGCCCCCTATACCAGTATGCTACTCTGTTATTTTTTTTTTTTACTGAAAAGTGATGAGTAGGCAAAGAATCATGAGATTAAACACTTGCTTTCATCAAAATAAACAATTATAAGCACATAAGTATTACTGCTTTTACATCCCTGCTGATGACAATACAGCTGTACTGGAAGATAACATTTCCTCAAGAAAAGTATTACTATGTGATATGAATGTCAATTGGGTGGATGTAAACTCTAACTCCCCTACATCTAGCATGAACTTATATGGTTTTACACAACTAATTAGTAGGCCCACAAATTATAGCAAGACATCAAATTCTCTATTAGACTGGATCCTAGTTTCACACCCTACAAATACTCCACCATGGGTACAATGTCAGACTTTCTCAGTGATCAACTCCCAATCTATGCAGCCGTGCAGTGGGTCCAAATGGAGAGATGAAAAGTCAGCAAGCAAAGGAGAGCAGTAGTGCTGAAATTGAATTCATCTTCTAGTGATAGTGAGTACCTTCATGAAGTGGACCCTGTTTTCACAAAATCTCAAAAAGGCGACACTGATATATAGACTGATTTATATAGCATATATCATGGACAGAAGTAGGTCAAAAACTAAAAAAGATAGCTAGGTGCACAAGACCTGGGATAAAAAAGTGTCCAGTCCTGGTAGGCACACTGGTGGCAGGACTGGAAAAGATGACCAAGTAGAATCCTGAAAATACAGAAACATTCCTACAATGGGGCCAGGTCAGGCCCAGGGGGAGGATGGCCCCCCTGCTGCAGAAGGAAGTAGCAGTCCACAAAAATCACAAAAACTGATAGGCCAAAGAAGAGTCAAAAAGACGATAAATTGGACTATTGAGGATAAGAAAGAAATGATGTATTGTTACTATTATGCAAAAAGCCCAGAATTTCCAGATACAAGATATACAAAATGATTAAGAGAGAAATTAGAGGAAAGAAAAATACTTCCGCAAGAAAAAAGGTCAGAAGCTTCAAATGAAAATTTGTGTTCATTAATACAACAGATTTGTGAAAAACAGTATATAGATCAAGAAACCTTGATCTGTTTGGAAAAAGAAGCATCTGAGGAAGTGCAAACATATAAACAACAAAGCCAAGAGATATTTGAAAAGTATAAAAAAGAAATATGGACATGGGAAAGAAAGAGAGATTTGATATGGTGCAACATTTATGGAAAGGAGAAAGACAAATTAATCAATGTAAACAAGGCAGCCCCAAAGATACTTGCAGAGAAATATAGGCAAAAGCATCTGGATATGGAAAAGTTTACAATGAAAAAGATAATATTAGAAAGAAGGAATGTAAGAAAGAAGATCAGTAAAGTAGAAGTTAAAAATAGAAGTTGACGTTATGGAGTGCCTGCACAGTGAAGGATTTGATGTAGAAGGTCTAACACAGGTTACATCACAGCAGGATGGAGTGAGTTCCCAAAGCAGGAAGAAACAGGAAGATCAGAAAACATATGAAGAAGAAATATGGACATGGGAAAGAAAAAGATATTTAATATGGTGTTAATATTTATGCAAAGGAGAAAGCAAAATTAACCAATACAAAAAGAGCAGCACTAAAGATAATTGAAGAGAAATACAGGCAAAGGAATCCAGATATGGAAAACTTTACAATACAAAAAAAAAATAAGAAGAAAATGAGGAGAAATAGAAAAGGAGATTAGTAATGGAGAAGTTAAAGAAACAGAAACTGAGGTTATGGGGTACCTGCAAAGTGAAGGACTTAGTGTAGAAAATCTAATTCAGAAAGCACCACAACAGAATATAACAGTAATGGATATGCAAATTAAGGGGAAAACAGTGGAACAGGAAGCAATTGGTCAGGTGCCATATGAAGATAATTTGGAACCTTCCACAGCAAACCAGCGTAAATGTTCACTTGAAGCTAGATAGCAAGGGAAGGAACAGGAAACTTTGGAAACTCGGATGCAGTCAATATTGAGGAGTGATAGGCCATTGAGTTCCCATATGATAGAACAATGGACGACACATGATGAAATTGATGAGTCTGTGTCACAGGAAGATGCTATAGAACCTTATATAAAATGCCCGTAGGAATTGGAAAACAAGGGATGTGCCCTCAGTTTGGAAGAAAATGAGCTAAGAGAAGAACTGCTTGATTCAATAGACATGGATATATATATCAAGATCAATGAAAGAAATAGACTGCAGAAGGTTAATAAAACCCAAAAAGTCAGAAGTCTGATAAAACAAATGAACACAGTAATTAGGGCTGTTCATAGAGAGCCATGCGATATAACAGAAGTAAACAGGATATATTACTGTGCAGCTAAATTAATAATGGATAAAGTTCTACCACAAGAACACAGGGTAGTGAGGGAAAGGAAGGGGAGAAATTGAATGCTATCGAGGAAATATCAAATAGAGAAAATTCAAAAGCAATTAAGACAAGTAGTGTCACTGTTAGAAGAATATGGAAGAGGAAATAGATCAACAAAAATACTAAGAAAGATAGATATGATAAAAGCAATGAGCAATATTAGAATAGACCAGGATCTATCATGCACTTTTGCAAATAACAAACTAAAAATTTCAGAACAGGTGGAAAAACTTTGAAGATGCAAAGATAAATATAAAGGAAAAGTGCAAAATAAGCAATTTGTTGATGACCCAAATAGGTTTTATAGAGAACTGGGAAATAAGGTAAAAGGAATTGAAAAACTACCAAAAAACATGAAGTAGATACATTTTGGAGAAGTATCTATGAAGATCCTGTGGAACATAATACAGATGTTAAATTGATAGAAGAAGTAAAATAATAAGAAGTTTAAAGGTACGGGATATGAAATGGGATGAAGTAACAGCTAGAGAGACTGAAACAAAGTTAAGAAAAGCCTCTAACTGGAAAACCCCAGACCCAGATGCAGAACGTAATTTCTGGTTAAAAGTATTAACATCTTTGCACGGAGATTTAGCCATGAGTAAGAACTATTAATATGCGCACCCAGAACAGACACTAACTTGATTAACAACAGGAAAAACAATGCTCCTACTTAAGAGTGAATCTGCAAGCTACCCTAAAAATTATAGACCAATAACTTGCCTTCCAATGACATATAAACTATATACAGGAATTGATGCCAACAGAGTTTGTAGTTATTTAGAAGAAAACTCAATTATGGAAGTAGAACAAAAAGGCAATAAAAGAAAGTCATATGGAACAAAGGATCATTTGTTGTTAAATAAAGTCATAGTGGAGAACTGTAAAAAGGGGGAAGAATCTAAGTATGGCATGGCCTGACTACAAAAATGCATTTGATAGTATCCCTCATTCATGGAGAAAAGAGTGCTTAGAAATGTATAAGATACACCCCACATTGATTGACTACATTACAGTGACCATGAAACGGTGGCAGACCACTTTGCAATTAAACCATGATAAAGGAAAATTGTTATCCCAGGGATAAAAATTCAAAGGGGGATATTCCAGGGTGTCTCTCTGTCACTGTTACTATTCTGCCTTGACCTTAACAACAGCCTAGGTCATGGCTATAATCTGGTTCATAGAAAACAACAAAGTGCAAAGACTTCTCATCTTCTCTTTGTCAATAATTTAAAACTGTATAGCTCATCAGATGAGGAACTGAAAGCACAACTGCAAGTTGTCAAAACTTTTTCAGATGATATAAGAATGTCATTTGGTCTTTGATAAATGTGGAAAAGCAACCTTTATAGTAGGAAAACTGCAACATCAGGAAAATATCAGTTTGGGACAAGAATGTGACATAAAAGAACTTGAGCAAGAAGGAGTGTATAAATATTTGGGAATTGATGAAGGATCAACAATAAAACATAAACAAATGCGAATAAAACTTAGTAAGGAATACTTCAGAAGACTTAAATTAATCCTGAAAACAGCATGACATATAAGAACAAAATACAAGCTATAAACCAGTTTGCTCTTCCTGTCCTAACTTCAGTTTTGGAGTGATTGACTGGCCCCAAATCGTGTTGGATAGATTAGATAGGAAAACAAGAAGGATGCTTCATGCTCACCAAATGATTTATAAAAATCAGTGCATACCAAGATTATATATTCCCCATTCTGAAAAAGGGATGGGCCTCCTTGAAAATGATTATATGTATAGATCTGCAGTCATGAGACTCCACACATATCTGCTGACCTCACAAAACCCAAACGTAGTGAAAGTTTTGAAACATGAGGAGAATAAATCTAAGATTACTTCTCTGCTTAATCTAGCAGAAGCTTATCGGTGTCAAGCAGGAATGGAAATCAAGCCAGAAGTAGATAAAAATCAGGCAGCAAATGAATGTGCTAAAAAACAAAAGAAAGAATACAAGGTGAAGGATCAGATGAGAAGGCAAGAAATGTGGAAAAAGCATAAATATAGTTGCAAGTATAAAAAACTTTTGTAGAACCTCATGTTGATCAGGAACGAACACAGGAATGGTAAAGGAGAGGTGAATTCAAAACAAGAGATGAAAGATTAATAGTGCAGCCTAAGATAGTGGGCTGCATACACGTTGGTTTATAAAGTCCACTGAACATGTGGGAGAAACAGATAAATGTAGGTTTTATAAAACTGTATTGGAAACATTTGCACACCTCGTTGCTGGTTGCAACATACTAATGGCAAAAGGACTGTGTACTGAAAGGCATAATAATGTGGCGGGACTGTTGCACTGAGGATTGTGCAAATATTATGGTACTGAAGTGGCTGAAAAACACTGGAAACATGATCAACAAAGCATCATAGAAAATGAAGAAGTCTGCATCACGAGATCATCCATTACCAACAGTTTAAAAGATAGATGCTAGGAAACCAGATATAGAGGGCCAAGAAAAGAAAACAAGAGTAGCATTGATCAATGAAATCACCACACCCAGTGACTGCAGTGTCTTGTGTACCAGAGAGACACAAAGTCATAAAATATCAGTATCTGCAGGCAGAAACAAGAGCAATGTGGAAGAAAGATACCCAGAGTGTTCCAACAGTAGTAGGAGCAATGGGTCTTATAAAAAAGAATTTACAGTTGTATTGTAGATATGTTACCAATCCATGTAACCCCATATGAATTGCAGAAGGAGTCATTACTGGGCACATTGCGGGTGCTGTGAAGAGCACTACTGGCTGACTTCAAAGATTGAAACAATACTAATTTAATGAACTTTAATCATATTTTGACTTGGGAATGGGGTCCATTCCTGTCATGGTATTAGAAATCCAAAAGACTTGGAGAAATTAAAAAAAAAAAAACATGCATCTCACACATCCAGTTAAACAGCAGATTTATAAAACAACATGCACCCTATCCAAGTTTAACCCAGAAATGTTCGTTACTACACTGTCATCTATTCACTGGAACTTCCTAAAAATCCACCCCTTAGACTATGCTGTAATTGAATTCAATTCAACTTTTCTAAAGATGCTAAATAGACTTGCACTCTTAGAAGGAATAGACTGAAAACAAATAATTAAATTTGGCTACCCAAAATTCTAATGCAAGATAGAGAAAAAGTTTAGAAAATGGCAAAAATATAGAACACCTGAAGATCTTAAAAACTTCAGAATGCTTCACAATCATACTAAAAAGAAAATAAATGAAGACAAAAAACTATACTATAATATGTTTTAGTATAATACTAATCAAAACCCTAAAGAATTTTCGGCATCCATTAAAGAAATCTTACATCCCTGCCAAAAATTCATCACCAAACCCCCCTCCTGATAACTCACTACTGAAAACTGCCATACCATTCAACTCTTAGGTTCATAGCTTCACATTTGTTTACTAGGCTAACAACCACAAGAGCCTTTATAAGCCTAACCATGCATTCCAAATCTCTGACACACAGCTACAGTTATCCCACTTCACAAGGTCCTTTGATCCCGGGAATTACCGCCCCATCAGTCTGATGAGCCTGATCTGCAAGGCCATGGAACTTATTATCATGGAACTTATAAACAAAGACATTGGCAACCTTAAAACACTGGACCCCAACCAGTTTGGGTTCGTGAAGGACCGATCGTGTCTCCTGAACCTTATTGACGTCTTCGAATCAGTCTCTAGAGCCGTGGACGAGGGTAAGGCAGTCCACACAGCCTATCTAGACCTCACCAAGGCCTTTGACACCATCCCCCATGCTGGAATCATAGATCAACTTACTAAGCTGGGCATTAATCCCTACGTCACTTGATGGGTTGCCAACTGGCTTACTGACAGAACCCACACTGTAAAAGTAGCTGACTCCAAATCCAGCTCCAGACAAGTGACAAGTGGAGTACCTCAGGGTTCAGTCCTGGGACCTCTCCTGTTTGGCATCTACTTCTCTGAAGTACAGGCCAACAGTAAGGGACTCTAGCTAACAAAGTTCGCAGATGACTGCAAACTGGGAGCCATTATTGAATCCCCAGATGATGTGGGTACTCTACAAAAGGGCCTTATAGAAACAGATGCTTGGTGCCAGAGACATGGGCTCAAGCTCAATGCCAAGAAATGTATAGTTATCCCCTTTGGGAAAAAACATGTACACATGAATTACCACATAGGAGGCAGTCCACTAAATACCGAAAGTGTGATAAGAGGCTTAGGGACACAGGTGGACAGTGGTCTCACCTTCGATAGCCACATCGCCACACCAGTCAGGAAATCATTCTATGTGGCACACCTCATCACTAAGGGCTTTTCATCCAGAAAAAAGGAAGTCATTGTCCCACTGTACTCATCCTTCATTAGACCCATTATAGAATACAATGCCGCATTTGGTATGGACCTCTCAAGACATCTGCAACAACTGGAAAGTCTGCAGAAATACCTAACTAAAAGAATCACAGGCCTAAAGCAGATGCCCTATGCTGATTGCCTTTAAAAACTCCAGCTATACTCTGTCACATATCATCTACTCTGAGGCGATCTCTGCTTAACATACAAAGCCATGTCAAACCCAGAGGTGTTGGACATGCTACACTTAAAGAAAACCCAATCCCTCAGAGCCACACGCTCCAGTAATCTAAATCTTGTCATCACAATAAACATAACATGCTGGAGGGATAGGTTCCTGAGCCAGAGTCTCCCCAGACTCTGGATTAGACTGGCCATAGATGTCAAGCAGAGTGCCTCTTTGGCCCTCTTCAAAAGGAACCTTGATGACTGGATGGGAGAAAGGAAATTCATCCCTGGGATCACGTCAGTTGCCCTGCTAGACAGGGGTCCAGGAAAGTAAATAGTGTAGGAAGAAATAGCCAGGGAATTGTTATGGCTAGGCTTGTATAGGCTCTAGGTCCGATAGCCTAGTACCAACCTATGAACCTATGAACCTATGAACAAGTTCTGGTTCCCTTGATATGTGAAAATAGGGCTTGGGAGATGAAACATTTACAAGCAGGGGCCTGGAAGATGAGCCATTTACAGGTTGCCAGATTACTGTCTATGTGTGTCCCTAAGTCCCTTACTACTAGATAAACCCTAAGGGGTGTGTTGTCAATATGACAGTTACCAGGGGTAGATGACTTCCTGAACAATATTATGAAGTAGTCAAGTGCTGGAGAACATTTATGTTTGTGTTGGATTCAATGACAGCTCTTAATTTGCAATCATCTGCAAATGTCATCACCCAGAGGCGATTGACATTGGCCTTGACTTCAGAGAAGTAAATGTCAAAAAGGAGCGGTCTCATGACTGACCCCCTGAGGGACCCCACTTGTGACTGGCCTCTTTGTAGAGATGTACTCCCCAATTATAACTTCCTGGTTCCTCTCTGTGAGCCAATTGACATAAGGGTTTGTACCTAACCTCTTAAGTTTGTCAACAATATCCAGGTGAAGTATTGTATCAAATGCCTTGGCCAGGAAGGTAACATTCTCAAAGATGATCCATGTCTTATTTTATAGGTAGTATAGTATCTCTAACCAATGATTCCTCAACATCTAATTCTAACCCTGCCCAACAGACACGTATCATCACATCCACTTTTGACTTCAAACCTGTGCCCACATCCTATATGAAGTTACTCTTAAACAAACTTAAACCATGCCCTTCTTCAGTTGATGACCTTCCAAGTGAGTACCTAAAAATAGCAGCCAATAGCATTGCCTATCCTATCTCAGTTCTTATAACTAATTCAATCCAGGAATCCCATGTTTCCTCTCTCTCTTGAAAAAGTTGCATATTATCACTCTAAACAAAGAAGGAAATTCAACAGACATTAATAACTTTAGACCTATAGCAATCTTATCTCCCCTGACCAAAATACTTGAAAAATGTAATCAGAAACAAATGCTGGACTATCTTGTGTGGGAAGAACTCTTATCCCCTATACAACATGGCTTCCATCCTTCCCAAAGTACTAGTACTGTTCTTTTAACCTATACAGATACTGCCATTAAAGGTAGAGATAATGGAAAATTAGTCTCTTCCTTATTTCTAAACTTGTATAAAGCCTTCAACACAGCTTGTCACAGCACATTTCTACTTCAAATGTCCTCACTAGGTGTCTCTCAGCCCACCCTTCTTGGTCCAAAAGCTACCTCTCCAATATTTGTCAGTCAGTAAAATGGTACTTCATGCTCTCTCCTTACCTCCCAGTCACCACTGGAGTACCACAAGGCTCCATCCTTGGTCCCCTCCTCTTTAACATTTTCACCGACACCTTTATACATCCACACAACAAGCCACTCTAATACAATACACAGATGATTCCACTCTCATTTGCATATCTGACAACATGGTACACCTCCAAACAGTTACTGAAGAAGCTTTAACAGCCACCGAAACATGACTTTGTAACTCACAACTCATACTCAACCCAAAATAGGGCAAACTACTACTTTTTTCCCCAAATCCCTCTCTTATGAAATAAACAAATTTAAAGTACTCTCTCTCTCTTGATAATACAGCCACTGAAATCACTTCTCATAGCAAATTATTAGGGGTAATAGTGGATGATAATCTTACATTCGACTTGCATGTACAAAACTGCATAACAAAAACACATAAAAAAACTAGGGATGCTTTACAGAGCCAAAAACGTTCTCACCGATGCAACTAAAGCTACACTTGCCACTACTTATCTCCTCTCCACTCTTCTTTATGGCCCTCCCATCCAAACTACCCTCCAGGCTTCACAAAAAATAAAACTTGAACAATGCTGTAACAAAGTTGCTAAATTTGCAGCACATGCCCTTTTCAGAGTCCACTATCGTATAGCACTGAAAAGCCTAAATTGGTTATAACTTCTACATCAACTAACATATACACAGCTTCTTACCAGTTATAACATTATCTAGCATCCATCTGCCTGTCCAGCAGTAAAAAACATTCTACATAAGTATGTTCAAAGTTGGTCTTTGTGATCCAGTGATCATAAATTCCTGTCTGTCTACAAACCTAGCAAATCTGCTGGGTATTGTCTGTACTTGCACAAGGTTGCTAAGGCCTAGAACTCCTTACTTGTATTCATCAGGTCTATATACCCTCCCGCTCATCTTTCAAAATCCTTCTGAAAGACTTCCTAGATAAACTCTGGCTCTGTTCTTGCTCAAAATCAGGATTAACTATATCCCTAAATGTGAGCAAATACATTTTCATGTCTTATAACCCCTTACTTTCCCTTCTTCACTTACCTCCTTACTGCTATTAAATTCTCTTTCCTGACTTCTCTCTAAATATACCATAAACATGCTTTTCCCTCACTTCATATTGCAATTTTTATTTCTATTAGACTAACTTACCTTAAATTTCTCTACAAACTTTGAATGTTTAAATGATTGTCATATACCTTGTATAGATTATTAACCAATGCTTTATATTATGTCTAATTTGTTATAATTATTTAAACTGTAGATGTTTTTGTTTTATTTTTGAAGTTTGTAAAATTATTGTTCTTAAAAGGTTTTTTAACAATGTGAAGCTTTTCTCCCCAGGTCTCCACTGAAAAAAAAACTTCTACGCAGTCGGACTTTCCCAGTAATCAAATGTCAGTGAATATATATATATATATATATATATATATATATATATATATATATATATATATATATATATATATATATATATATATATATATAAGGTCCCATCACTGTAATTTGATCCAGCTGTATAAATGTATCATGACTGAGACTGAAATGGTTCATTTTCCAGATGTAGTAAACCTGTCACATTGTCTTGTCAGACATGCATAGCAGTTTCTACAATGGGGGTATGTGAGATAAATGGAAAATTGTTATCCAAGTCAGTGTCTGGCTGCCTAGATGGTTACAGTTCCAGCATGAGCCCCTCAGTGTGAGTAGATTCGGCAGTTGGAAAAAACTTTGTTTTTGCATATGCACCGGAAAGCTTTTTAGAGTACTTTACCTTCTTATAAGCAGGGCATGCAGTGCTTGACAGGTGCTAGTGCCTGGATTACCCCAGGTAATACATACTGATCTAACAAATTTACTGCCATCCCACACAAAGCTCCTATTCATACACCCCACTTTCTGCCTCCTTCCTCCTCCACTTATTAAGACACAATTCACTCCCCTAAAATTTTGTTCACACAGCTTTCAAATTCCTCCTCTCCCAGCTGCACAACATCTACAATTTCCCTTCTCACCAATCACACCCTGAAATCCTTCCCATATTATTGTCGTCTTCCTGGTGTATGCATCTCAGTGTAAGATAATGATATTGACTAGTTTTCAAAGTTATCTAGTACAAAAATTGCATTGCTTTTCTACAGTTCATAGTATAGTACGATATTCATTATGCAGTATAAATGCCTTTACTAGTCTACGTACTCATGCGATTAAGCCTAGAATTGTTTTTACATCATCAATTGTATTATTGTTTTCTTAATAACAATACTATGTAACCAACTTCTTATATTACCTTGTATCTATTTTATCTGGTTACAAGCCCAGGGCTGAGCCTCCAACTGGTCAGGCAACAAATGCATAATTCAGTCAGTCAACCAATCATCCATCCATTTCAGCAGCAACCTGCATACAGTATAGACAACACTTGACTGTAGATGCATAGAGTCAGAGGTCTCTGTACCTTTGAAGACCACTCTGTATCTTTTGGCCACCACATAGCAACCATAGTAAGGAAATCCTTCACTCTAGCCAAATTAAATATTAAACATGTATTTGTGTAGGGCAAAATAAGTTATCATTTCACTACACTTTGCCATGATCAGACCAAATATAGAATAAAATGCCACTATTAGTATACATCTGTCTGAACACATCAAACAGCTAGAAAGACCCCAGAGATCTCTAACTAAGAAAAAAACACTAGACTAAAGACCCTCACAGTGTGATTAAAATGTTGCGTTATACTTGTTTTACCACATTCCCCAGTTCTTCAAGCCTTTAAGGCATTCTGGAGATTGCACACATGTTGCAGTCAAGGATCTAAAAGATGCAGAGGGCCTGGAATATATTAAAGGGAAGGGATTACACTATGTGAAATGCCAGATGGTCTGTAATATCCAAGTTATTATATGTGATGCATCTTTGCATCACTTGGTCAGTTAACACATTTTGCAAACATCTGACCTATACCAAAGGTAGTCATCTAAGCAGCTGTATCTGATATCACCACTGCTTAAATGAATGGGACTTTGTCTAAGATAATGTGGATGTAGAGAAGAAAAAGCATGTCATACTGATGGACTAGCTTTGAGGTGTATTTGTTTTTAATGTTGCTAGAGATACCTCCACCTTTTGTCCCTTCCTTTGCAATAGCTGGTCTAAATGTGTGTAAAACATTCTAGATCTGCTTTGCATGAGTGTTGCCTTCAGTTAATACATGTATGTCTACATTCTGAAGGGTGAAGAGATCTTGCAAGGAGTGGAGTTTCTTGTTTAGACTCTTGCTATGAAGTAGCAACACCTATAGATTTCTTGGGGCTGATTTAGCTACATCAGTAGATTTATCAGTTAGGCAATGCCTAAAAAGGCAGCACAGAGTTGGACAAGGTTTTAGCCAATATTCAAAATTCCAGAAATTACAGATGTAGACCATTCCTGACAAAGCAGCATGGTCTGTTGACTCTATCCTCCAAGGATGACAAATATTGTACCCCTTTCAAATGACACCATACTCTATGAATTGTTAAAGTTAATTATTTTCTGTTCATATTGTGACTTCTTCCTTGGAGAAAGTAGAATGTTGCTGAAAGCAGGCTTATATCGGCCTGGGACATATAGTCTGAGAGCTCCATCTTGTCTCTCTTCATGAATTCCAGGAAGGTATGTCTCAGGTTGTTTATGCTGTCATGGGCTATGACTCATACTGGTACTTGTCATTCAACGACCCAAGTGTGTATGTGATCTGATGGATCACGGCCCCTGACAGACTGCTGACCATTACTATCGTCTTCCTTAGCCTGGTGAGTGGCACATGTGTGTGTCTCACAATGAAGTCTCCTAAAGTGTTGGGATGTGGTGGTGTGCCTCAAGGACTTAGAAGCTGAGACACTATGGGATCTGTCCATATGTGTCATGCTGGGTGTTTATTTTGTGGCAAGCAGTTTAGGTTGTTGAAGGTACTTTTTGTTTGTATAATTTCTGTGAGGTCTTTGTGGTTCAGGGAGATTACAATTAAGGGCCTTAGCATATATCAGTCTATATATCCAATTCATACCATGTTAGATGGGTGTAGTGTCTGTGTGTGTCTGTAACTGACAACCTAACAAGTACTTGTATGTAAAAGCCTCGCCTCTAGTGACATTATGTAACTACATCTTGCACACCATATCAGTTTAAGAATTAAGTTGTTGTCAGTAAAAATGAGGCAGTTGCTATGTTGCCTCAGGATGCCCATATCCACTAGGCTGTATGTGGAGATAGCAGGAAAGTGCTTGTCCAGGACTATAGATGCTTATTTGTTGTTCTATAAGGGGATGGCCCAAGAGTGATTTAGAGTTGGCTAGCCTGGTTGCTGTAAGAATTTTAGACTACAATCAAGACTATCTAAGAACAAACTCATGTGTTGGGTGGGGGGGTACTCATCAGTGCAAAAATTAGTTGTGGTTTGAACAACTAAGAAATGTGGAAAATGTATGGGCAAATTTATATGAAAAATTACAGTTCTATCTGCCTGTATATATACAGGGCAATGATAACTGTTGCTGCATGATGACCAGTGTTGTGCAAATGCACCAAATATGTATAGGCAGAGAAAACTGACTAAACAATGCAAATAGCCCTCTGACTACTCAAGCAGTCTCACTTATAGGTTCATAGGTAAGTGTTAGGCAGATGCCTGTGCAGGCCATTTTAAGCCTAGCCAGTTTCCCTTTCTGTACTTGAAAATTCTATCCCATTTGGATATAGAATCTCTTTCTCATCCCATGGTCAATAATTATGCATTACTCCTAATGATGATAACTAGGATTATACCATAGATAATTTGAGGGGATCCATGATGGGGATAAAGTATTTAGGAGTTGACTCTGTCCATTGGTAGTAAAGGGGGCAGTCCTGGGGTAAATTTCCTGTTTCACATCCATTGATCTAAGCTATGTTTGAATATAGACATGGATGGACATTGTTTTATGTGGATGGGGAGTCAGTTTCACTAAGGAGGTATCCTCTGTGAGATATACCTGTCCCTTCAAACCATTCTGTTAATGTTGCAGAAGAAGTTTAGATCCCTACACCGAGTATTTCTTGTGCCATTTGACTTGCTGATGTGCTGTAAATTTATCAGTAATGTTGCATTTGTCTGAATGGATACATTCAAAAGGGGCCATTATATTCAAAGACTGGTTTAATGATTGCTAAGTAAAGTCTTCCTGTGTGATCCCTGGTTCAGACAGACCAGGTCACCTTCTAGTCCCACTGGAAATGCAGTCCCAGGCCCTCTTAAAGACCACACTACAGTTAGCCCAAAGTGAATTCAAAGTGAATTCACATGAGGCAGTCAAACAAACTAAATGGAAAAACAGATTTTTATAATGCTTACAATACAAAGGAACCAGTAGCAATGTCAGTGAAAGCAGGGCCCTTTACAGTGATAAAGGGCAGAAAAGTATGATAAATAATTTCAAAATACAGCAGCATACTCTTAAATATCTTATAAGAGAGGACAAAATAAATTTAAAATTACTGAAAGGATACACAGCCTAAACAACATGTGCCAAAGGGTACAGTTATGTACTTCATCCAGGAACAAGGAGGTCATAACATCCCTGTACTCCTCCCTTATTAGACCCATTATGGAGTACAGTGGCCCCTTCAGCATGTACCTTGCCAAGCACATGAAGCAGCTGGAGAGACCACAGAGGTTCCTGACGAGGAAAATCCAGGGTCTCAAATACCTATCCTATACAGGCAGGCTAAAAGTGCTGTCCCTCTACTCAGTCTCATACAGACTGCTCAGAGGTGACCTGTGTCTGGCATACAAGGCCGTCACAGAACCAGCCTTGATGGAGTTGCTGCATATCTGTAAGTCAAACTCCACTTGTGCAATCCACACACAAGGCCTCAACCTGGTCTGTGACATTAATAGAGCTTGTTGGCAGGACAGATTTGTATCCCAAAGACTCCCTCATCGGTGGAATAGACTCCCTCTCCATGTCAAGCAGTGTACCTCACTAGCCTATTTAAGAGGAACCCAGATGACTGGATGGGAAATGGAAAATACACCACTGGGATCCCACCTGTGTCCCTGCTGGACAGGGGAAACAGGTGCTGAGTTTGAGGGTGGGAACATTGGTGAAATCCTTGGCTAGGCTTATAAGGGTCTCTGGGCCAATAGCCTAGTATTGTCCTATGAACCTATTATCTGTGCTAGGATTGCACTGGATACAAGCTAAGTGTTTGTGAGTTCTGTGGAAACGTATTCTTAGATGGAATT